>NC_044496.1:7381271-7386271 GCF_902362185.1 Chanos chanos | reverse complement strand
ATAAGTGACCATTGCTTCTCTCTCTCACTCTCCCTTTCTCTCTGTCCTCTCTCTGCATGCGTGCGTTAACGTGTGTCTGTGTGTGGGCACGGCGTAGCAGATTTTGGAAAAAGGATACGGTTTGGCAGTGTAAGCAAAGTCAAAGTTTAGTAAGGACATGGGGCAGACCAAAAAAAGAAAGCAAGAAAGAGAGAAAAAAAAGAAAGAGAGGGCGAAACAGAAATGCAGACACATGATGCCAAACTCTGCCGAGATAAAGAGGCACACACAAACCCCCCCTGGCCTTGGTTACTGCTACTCTAAGCAAACACAACAGCCTCATAGATACTGTTAAAACTGATCACTGCCCCCAGGCCTCAACCCAGTTCTTGCGTATGTGTGTGTGTGTGTGTGTGTGTGTGTGTGTTTGGGGTGTGTGCGTGTGTGTGTGTGTGTTGGGGGTGTGTGTGGGGTGTGTGGTGGGTGTGGAGAACAAACACATGATTTAAGGTACCTTTAACCCTCTCCAATATACCATCTGTACTGAATTTGGCAATGATTGTTCAACCTCTTATGATGGACTGAGGAGAGAATAAGTGATTGAAACAGAGGTGTAGAGAGCACTGAAAAAAACCCCCCAAAAAAACACTTGACCTGTTGGGCATGAAGACTAGCAGCTCTTCCTTATGAGTGGAGTACACACTTCAGAGTACTAAGTGCTTAAATCTGGAGTGTGGTGCTTCAGCAGAAAGGCCACACATACACACAGATACACACACACAGATACACACACACACACACACACACACATGCACGCGCATACACGAAGATAAACATGGGAATAAGAATTCACACTTTTTCTACTGTGAGAACATTATCTGGAAAAACACAGTGATCTTTCAGCTTTATTGGTACCCTGTGACAAACTGTGACAGAAATATGGAGAAATATGCAGCGACACCTAAAAATTTACTCTTATTTTCTGGTCCTAAGAGCGCAACTATAACACATAAGACACGTTCACTGGAGAAGCTTCTGATTCACTTTAGCATTTCCAGAGCAGAGTTACACATTCGGAACTGGCTGGGAAAAGCAGTTTAAGGCAGCGATGTGTAAGGAGGATCTCCCCACTTACTCATAAAAAGATAAGCTTGTTCCCTAATGGAATGGCATGACTGCCAAGTCATCCTCCATTAACAACCAGATAAGCAAATACATGGTGCCGCATTCCAAAGTTTTTACACTGGGAATTTGTTGTGGAATGACGCTTTGCCAGTAACACGTCTCATATTGTTTACGAGAAATGAGATGACATTCTCAAAGCTTCCTCTGTGGTTCTTCAACAGCAGTCTGCAAAGATCAACAAGAAGAAGTGACAAGCTAATTGTGGCTTAAAAGCCCAAAGGAGTAATAACTGACCTCAGATTGTGTATTATATGAGAGCAGAATGATTCTAAATTGTCACCGAGAACAATTACCTCGACGTCTCCCCCGAAAGCCGAGAAATGAAGAAAACACGTTAGTGTCCAAAGTGTTGAACCAGAGAAAATTCGGCCCGCAATGCACGGTGGCCTTACAGGAGGAATTTTGTTGTATTTTCATTTTAATTGAGAGAAAAAGAGAGAACAGGAGACAGCTGGACAACTCCGGACTCAACCTGATGGCAGCTCTCTCTTTTTGTTTACCACAAATCACCGTTATTTACAACATCCTAAAATCAACCCTAAAATAACAGCCACTGCCCCCCCCCCCAACCCTCTTTAAAAACCTTCCATTCTTGAAAACCATCATCTTCTGACTACAGAAGGAAAACAAAACCCGTTGTTTATGAAGGATACACAAACACAGGCTGAAGGTATAATACAGATCTCTCGCCCGACGTATACAGTTTTCCAGACGTTTTGACGAGAACAAGTCCTCTAAGTGGCCTGTGGAGAGCCAGATGACGTGGGATAGACTAGAGACATTAGACATTAACATTAACTCTGTACTTTCAGGTTGAAGTTGCTGGGTTTTTTTTTTTGTTTATTTTGTTTTTTCAGTTTTTTTTTTTTTTATCATTTGACCTTTTTCATAAGTGACACTGCATCTCTTTATGAGCTGGTAAGTAAAATGTAACTAATGATGAGCCCGGTGTAATATATGTTGTGTATATTCGATGCTTTGTGAACAGTGTCACTCTGTGTCAGGTCCATGTGTCTTATCTGTGAGCGTGGTGCGGGTCATGCTGAGCTCTTTATCTCCGTGGTGTTAAACAGTTGTTTCATCATGAATTTGCACAAAGATTAACAAAGATAGAAAAACAACTCAAAAAAACCGACACCCAAAAAACCAGGCTCTCTCAAGTACGAGACTTTACAATCGCTCAAAACCCCAAAGCACTATGGTCAATTATGCATCTGCGTTTCGTTCATTTTAAGTTCATCTAATTCAGCTGTATAAATGACTGAATAAACTCATCAAAGACAGTAACACGGGAAAAACTGAATTCAGAAGTTCCACAGAGTGCAAGTCAGTCAATCTAAAAAGGTACCAGAGGTGAGGGCTGTCATTACGATGTAGAGACAGTTGAAAAGCACATATATTATCTCTGTATTTTTGAAAAAGGCAAAAACATGGGCTCTATGCCAATTCCATTTATGAGAAATGGAGCTCCGAGCGATAGACCGCTTGGATTCACAGCACTGATGAGGGCTGTTTGACCCGAAAACACTTTGCGCTGTGTACTTTTTTATACTCTAGCACTTTGGCACATTAAAACCTATGTCTTTATAATCTCCACTTTTAAGTGATATTTTTATGCAACATAACCAAAAGTTCCGCGTAGGGGGTATTTTTCTCTTCTTGTTTATTTTAGAAAGAGGCAAAGATCAACTCGTCATATCTTGAAGATCATTCAGAATGGGTGAAGAAAACAAGAGTCATGCCTTCTGAGAAATCCAGCCTGTGAAAACAGTGCTGTATCACTGCCTTAAACACACACCCATGACCGAGGGTCAAACCCGGCCCAGGTGCCCGTGTTTGGTTTGCATCTTGTCTGCAGTTCATGAACTAACTTTACCAACTTTCTTTAGAGGGGTGGTCTTTAGAAAGTGAATAACCCGAGACGTCTTGGTGTGAAAACCCAGCCAAAGCAAACATGGCTTGACCTCCAACTGCCCCCTCATCATTCACAGTCTGCGTACCGGTGCTTTGAGAAAATGAATAATTTCGAGTGTGTTGTGACTGACATATTTACTAGGACGGCCAGGGCAAGGGCATGAGTCTCCAGCCAGGTGTACGACGAGTCAGAAACAACCAGGCAGACACCTGAGGCAGAGAACAGGTGAACCTAAACTCAAAATCAACTCCACATGAAGTGCCTCTGTGAAGCTAACAGTAACACAAATGTTCCAACTTAAAATAAGAGACCATGCCCGGAAGCTCTCTCTCAAAAACAGTCCAAAGTCTTCTCTAAAATCCTCCTGAGAGGCCTGCTTTTAATACTGGGGCTGACTAACTGCCCAAGATTCTGCACCTGTGCTTCGTTAGCTTATGGGTTTATGTGTGGCTCCACCCCTTCATACATATATATATATATATATATATATATATATATATATATATATATATATATATATGTATATATATTTGTATATACAATAGCTAAGGATTTTTGAATTGCTCTGTGAGTTGTCACATAGATATACATTCATTCATTCGTTCATTCATTCATTTATTTGTTTTTATATATTTTTTTTTTGTCCTCTTGATAATTGTTGCTGTCTAATTGTGTTTTAATCATGTTTTCTGTGAATGTTTTCCTCACCATTCCCACAAACACGTTTGGAATGCTATCATTCCCTTCCTCAGAGGCCTGCACAACATCATCATTACCAGCGTGGATCCACATCAAATGCACTGAAAACAATGGCATACGATTCAAACGCACAATCTGTTTCTCCTTTACGGAACAATGTCCATCTGTCTGTGTTCATGATTTATAATGCCATCAATGTGATCCATGCCCCCTGTAGTAGCAAAGGCATTTAAGAGAGAGAAAAAAAAATAAATAAATAAAAAAAATACACACGAGAACGTCGACATGTTGTGACTCAGAAGAACATCTACTCTCGGGAACGAGGACTTAATTTAAACAGCAAAAAAAAAAAAAAAAGGAAAAAAAAAAGCTGGGGATGAGAGGAAAGGAGCGAATGGAGGACAAGAGTCTTCAGAGCCTTCTGTCGGTGTTGCTCTGGTATTGCCATCAGAGGGACTGGTGGCATTGAAAACAAGCCATGGAACATCAGTAACTGACGCAATAGAAGGCTGTATTTTCTTCTTTAAGCAATAAGGGGAGTGAAGTTTGTCTGGAACGTTGAGAAAACTATCTACGGAGTCTGAGAAACTTTACCAAGTATCTCTGTGAGAACATCAGGGCTGATAGTATTTTCACAGTTTCCATGGGAAAGATGGACTAATGATCAAACGTGGACCTGCAGATGGTGATGCTGATGATAGACCTGATGTACAACAGACTTGCTTGTAATTGGAATCCATCTAGTGAATAGGTTCAGCTTGTGTGTGTGTGTGTGTGTGTGTGTGTGTGTGTGTGTGTGTGTGTCCGCGTGCGCATGCGTGTGAGCGTGTATGTGCGCGTGTGTGTGTATCTGTGTGTATGTGTGTAAGAAAGAGAGAAACTTCCAGTGTTTAGTGTGAATGGGTGTGCACGCACGTGCATGCATGCCTGTGTGTGTGTGTGTGTGTGTGTGTGTGTGTTAGGATAATGATGATTTACATAGTATATTCGTATGTGTGTCTGTGCTGTGCTGTTTGTGTGTACTTGCATATTATGAATCATTTAAATGAAATAAATAAACTGGAACTTGATTTAATTCAAATACCTAACAAAGATTAGTTTCATGTGACTGAGAGAGAGAAAGTGTGGGCCTGCATGTAAAGCAGGTAAACATGAATTGCTTTGTGCACTAGATGCTCCAAGATTAGTGTTTTGTTTGCATGTGTGCATGTGTGAGTGTGGA
>NC_044496.1:7376271-7378771 GCF_902362185.1 Chanos chanos | reverse complement strand
AAGAGAGACAGAGAGAGAGAGAGAGAGAGAGAGAGAGAGAGAGAGAGAGAAAAGAGAGAAAAGGTATGCTATGCAGCTTTCTTTTCCTTTCTTGTTTAAGTGGGAGCTTGATTTATAGTAAATCTTCATCTTAAATCACAAAGGTACCCCCCCCCCCCCCACACACACACACACTTCCCTGAGATTCTGTATTACACCAGAAGTCAGACCTGACTCATCACACACTGTGATAATACTTCAGACACTGTGAGACATGGGAAACATAAGTGCCTGCATTCACCTGTATCTCTACATCTGCTGTATGTGTTTTTGTTTTTCTTGATTACTCACAAATGCTTTATACTTTCTTTTCTTGTTTTGTTTTGTTTTATACTTTATTTTCTGAAAAGTAAATAAAATGGCTTGAACTCTGACCGCTGTGCTGTTAAAAAGTCGGAGTCCAATGCATTGGTGAAGTCTGAACTGTGAGCATTCTATCGCTCCCAGCTGAAGTCTTTATCAGTCATTAGTGCCCACTAAACAAAGCCACAAAACACCAAGTTAAATACAGCATCATAAATTACAATCATAAAGATGAGATCGACACTACAAAACAAAATTAAGTTTTCTGGTAGCAGTGAAATTACATGTGAACCTTTTTACTTC
Organism: Chanos chanos; assembly: GCF_902362185.1. Lineage (NCBI taxonomy): Eukaryota > Metazoa > Chordata > Actinopteri > Gonorynchiformes > Chanidae > Chanos > Chanos chanos. The sequence goes on along the minus strand of NC_044496.1, from coordinate 7,378,126 downwards.
AGCGATGCTCTATAAATGTTTGAACTGCTGGTATTTAACGAAAAGCCAAATCCCTGTTAATTCTATCCCAAGTTCTAAACAGTGTAAGACTCAGCGCTTGTCTGGTGAGGTGCTGGAACCTAAGCGTCAAAGCGAGGTAACTGTAGGTAACTATCTTACACTGTCATCTAACGTAATGGAGTGAACAGAAGATAATGTATGTGTGCTAATTCTGCACAAGGCTCATTTTGAAAAATCTAGACGGCTAGTCTGGTTCAACCTGAATTTGTGTTTACAAAGCTCAGAGGCAGTTAAAGTACACAACACCTCTGTGCCAGACTCACAAAAAAACAATACCTTTATCTGACATGTTTTATTTTCATATCCACGTCACATTTGCTACGATACACCCTCTTTCTGTTTTTTTTTTTTTTTATTTTTTTTATTTTATTCACTCTACTACACCTCCAGCTGGGCATAAATCAAGCTTAAACCTGCCTAACAAAATCTACCTGCTTGAAAGGAATGTACACACACACTCATCACTCACATATGTCTCTCTCTCTCTCTCTCTCTCCCTCTCTCTCTCTCTCTCTGTGTGTGTGTGTGTGTGTGTGTGGGTGGGTGCTGCAACAGGTTTGAAACAATTCAACGAACCTTCCTTCCCCTCTGTAGATTCTGTCCTTGCCTGATGACATCACAACTATGAACAATTCACACATCACGGACACTGCAGTTTGATTAGTGGGTACATATCCAACACACCGCCTGTGCTAAACAAAGTATGACTCAGATACATTCAACCTGAGCTCTACAGGTGAATAGAACTGAGAATCTGACCGGAGCTGTAACTGTAAACATACCGATAAGCTGATATTATGTGGCTTTTGCATAATTGGACATGAGAAGATGCAACATGTTTCCCTTTCTTAACAAACGGCATTCGCGCTCTCCTTTCCTCCTCCTCACTGTTTCACGCAGTCGGTATGTGTCCTTTGTGAGCTAAAGTCAGCTCGTCTCACTTCGTGAAAAAATCTTTAATTATTTACCAGCTGTTTCTTTATGGAGTGCTGCTTCACCCTGTTTCACACACTCATACCCGCTAATGCCGTAAAGCTAAGCCATTAAGAGTATTTCTGTTTTAATGCTATAATACGGTCCCGAACATGGGTTGTAATCTGACCTCACCAAGTAACCATTTTTTTTTATTTCTCCACAGAATCCACCGTTGCACTGCATTTTTTTTTAAAGACATTCCGCGTGTTGAAAAACAAAGTCTAAAGTCACTGAGTAGTTTATTTTTTAGTGGTTAGTTTCACACACGGAGTTTGAACAGCTTCTCAAATGCAGCGTTAAGGGATTGCTCCTTCTCTCTGAGAGGGATCAAAAAGCATCCTCTCCCTCTCTCTCCCCCTCTCCCTCTCTCTCCCCCGCTCTCTCTCTCTTTCTCGCTCACTCAAAACGGCCATTGTTCTGTACAGAGAGTACCGTGACCTTTAGTTGCAGTGGCTACTGGGTAATAATCAGGCTAAAGATCAGGCTGGAGATTAACCTGCTATTCACCAATACTAATCTCTGTCTGAATACAGTGGCTCACACTTCAGGGCACACCTTGGCCTCAAATGTAACCTCACCACTTTGCGGTCTGGCACCGTGTCTCATTGAAAAAAAAAAAAAAAAAAAAAAAAAAAAAGTCATATCATAAATCTCTTACTTAACAATGGCATGTAATTAAAGATGCTTTGAAGCCACAAAAACAGATGGAAGAGGAGTGGAAGGCTATGAAGGATAACGTATGGCAGGATGAACGTTCATGCAGAGAGTTGCAAACTGGGAGTCGAGCCATAGCCTCAAACCACAGGCGCTCCGAATATCA
>NC_044496.1:7358771-7371271 GCF_902362185.1 Chanos chanos | reverse complement strand
TACGCCAACGTAGACACACGGACACAGACACACACAGGCACACACAAACGCACACAAACGCACGCATGCACACACGCACACACGCACACACACACACACACTGTTGTTGTTACATTTATCATTTCCCTAAGAGTGCAATGACGAATTGTCCTCTTCTTACAGTAATATATGGTTGTATTATGGGTTCAGTGAATGTGGGTGTTGTTTTTATCATCATTCATCGTGTTAACTCTCAGAAATTCCCATGTGGCCCTTTATACTCACTCATGATTCGTTAGCTGAGCTCATACACAAGACATCTCCTTGCAGTCATCAAAGTGCCTATTTCCCAAATACTGTTGTATGGTGCATGACATGCTCTGGTGAAAATTCTGAGAGTAAGAACATGCTTAATTTTGCATCTTGTCTCCTCTCTCCTACACACATAGCTAAGAATAGCATTTATGTTTTTAAATAGCGATGAACTGTCATTACAAAGCTGTCTCAATATCACACACCCATAATTGTTTCCATGACTATACCATCACAAAGCCATACCTTAAGGCACGCGACAGCACCAGCGTTGTGTTCGAGCTCGCTGACAACCAATGAGAGAAGCCACTTCAGTATTTTGTTTGACAGGTGGGTGTGGCATCGACGTCCCGGCTGGCGAATGGTTGCGGAATGAACGGAATGTCGCCGTCCTGACTGGCCAATTGGCTAACACTGGTTTCTGAGAATTCAGAGTAAGAGAGAACTCAGTAGCAGTAGGAGTCATGGTAGTAAGAATTGGAGAAGCAAACAGAAGTATAGGGTCATTGACAGTAAAAATATACATAGACATGAGTGACGGTGTAAAATTTGGAAAATCACTTCTTTTTTTTTACATGTCCACTGTAACTTCTGGCTCATGTCAGTCTGTCTTTCAGAAAACGCGTTCTGTTTGTGTTTTCATTACTTCTCAGACAAACTGAACAGCTGTAAAGAGGAAAAAATATGTACAACTGTGGTTTTTGATTGTGCTGTGTGACCTGGCCTGGTAACAACATATGAACATACCTTAATCCATTAAACAGCTCTATGGTTACTAATATGTCTTCACTGATAATGAAATGAAGTGTACCTAAAATAGAATTAAAGTTAGTTAGTAAGTAAGAGTGTTGTTTTGCTTTTTTTTTTTTTTTGTCTCAGTATGTGTGATGTTGTCATTATTGTTTATAATATGTAAAATGTTTTGCACTTGTACTTGTACTGTACTTAAATCTCATAAGTTTTCAAGGTGAAACAAATGACGTGTTAAGGACTTCATTGCGACATTCACAGAAAACAGATGAAAATTATTTTGTGCGTTACGGGATGTAAACGTAGGCAGGATTAGGCAGAACTTTTATCATACTTTTATCATATTTGAATGAGGGATGGTATGGAGAGACCTGAGCAGGCAATACTGGTTGACTCTTTCAGGCCACCTGAACTGTGGCTGTCACTAGCAGTCGCATTTATATTACAATACATACAATTTTACATTTACATTTACAATACATACAATTTTACAATTTCCATACAATATAACAATAAATACAATTATAATAATAAAGTTACAAAAAGGACACAGCATGGCGAGAGTAGGCTTGATAGGAACACAAAGTCCTGCATTTTTTGCTTAATTCAGATGAGATACAACAGCATGACAATGCTGCATATTCAAGTATAAACCCACATGATTTCTCCGATAAAAAAAAAAAAAAAAATTATCCACACCCCTGTGAACTGCTTCTAATCCTTGTACACTCACACACAAACATGCACACAATCTCTCTCTCTCTCTCTCTCTCTCTCTCTCTCTCTCTCTCTCTCTCTCTCTCTCTCACACACACACACACACACACACATACAAAGTCACTCATACACACAAAGGAACTTTTGGGATACAAATATTTATTTATTCATTGTTCATTTGTTTGATACGTTTTAAGATGAATGTGATGCTGGGGCATTTTTAGTGTGGATGTATTTTTTTTTTAAGATTAGTGTGTGTGTGTGTGTGTGTGTGTGTGTGTGTGTGTGTGTGTGTGCGGGCTCACGCATGCGTAATTCATTGGCCAAATTGTCTGAGGAATGTTAGGGATTTGAGAGGGTGTGTGGATTTGGTACTGGTGCTGAATGTTATCCTTACACCCCCTCAACCAGCCTGCCAGCAGGGTTAGCTAAGGAGAACAAACCAGATTAATCAATCATAGCCAACACACACACACACACACACACACACACACACACACACACACACACAGACTACTTAGAGACAGAGAGACGCATGTACACACTTACACACCAACATGCACATACACACAAAATCACATTTGTTTGTTTGTTTAGCAGCGTCCTTTGTGGTGTATAGCTGACAGTGAGTGATGGTGTAATGTTAGCTTATGTCATTTTTCTTTCTCTTCTTTTCTCCCCCGTAAATCAAACCGAAAACAAGGCGATGTGTCCTTTGCCAGCTGGACATTTTAAACCGTGAGCTCTTGCTAGAGCTGAGTGGATTCGAACCATTGCATCTTTAAATGCCCTAAAAAAAGAAAAAATCATCTTCATCCGGGCGCCAGCCCTCTCTCATCTTCCCCTGATGCCTGCTGGATCTTTCTTAATGCTCAAAGCTCGTTTGTTATTCTCGCTGCTGTACTGAAATGATATTTCCAATGAAGGGACTTAACATACAGACAACCAAGAGGATTGCGGTCTTTCTGACTGTACTCCATAAGCTTACAGTAAGGCCTTTCACAAGGCTGTTCCTCATTGACTCAGTCTACCACCACATTTAGACTCGAACCTTGAAAGGCTGTTCGTTTTAGTCTGTGATCTCACAAATTTCCTGTAGTCCTGGCTTCTATACGGCAGAGGACACAGAACAGATCTTTAAAGGGCTGTGGGGTCGATGCAGAGAGTGAAATCTTGAGACTGATTAGTGAGTATGAATAAGCACATTGCACTAATCCTGAACTGGTTAGGTTGTTTGTCTGATTCTATTTTTAATCACTTTGTAAGGAATTATGACATAACGATGGATAATCCTATCTCTGAGTTTGACTCACTTAAGGAATGTGTAAATCACTTTCCAAGCTTTGTGTTAGTGATCAACGTGCACGCACGCATGTGCGTGCGTGCGCGTGCGCGTGTGTGTATGTCTGCATTCGCTTAGGTGTGCGTTTGACATGGGACAAGTTGAAAGAGAGAATGTCAGTGAGCTGAAGATCTGTGAGCCTAAGGTTAGTGCTGTTTACAGGAATCGTCATTTTCGGTTGCCTTTCCTTCACCATTCTCTCCTTCCCTCCCTCCCTCCCTCCCTCGTTTTTTTTTACCACCACACCGCAGCACAAGCTCTCTCTCACACAGGCCTGATTTCCGGTTCCTGTTTTAAGCAAGAAGAAGACGATAGTATCTCCCCACGGTCGGGTTTCCTCCCCTTATCGACCATCTCGCAGGGGCTGAAAGAGGCCAGTTGGCCAACAGGTAGGCCTGAACGTCTACAGTTAGAGCCCATGGCCCCACCTCAACTCTGTTCCCCATCTGCAGCTCTTGGGAGGGGGTGCAGGGTTGGGGGGGGGGGGGGGGGGGCTTGGAGGGAGTGTTACAGTGTTACAGTGACAAGGGTGTATGGGAGGTGGTGGGATAGAAATCAGATGTGTGATTTTGAGTGTGTGTGTGTGTGTTAGGCAGGAACAGGAAATAAAAACATACGCACGAGTGTGTGCATGTATGAGACAGAGAGAGAGAGAGAGAGAGAGAGAGGGAAAGAAAAAGAAAGTGATAGAGACAACAAAAGGGGGTGGAAAGAGACACACGTCAGCCCGCGTAAGTGTTTCTGTGTGAGTGATTCTGTGTAAGGTGTGAGTGTACGCGTGAATGTGTGTTTGTGTAAGCGTGAGGAGGAAAGACACATAGCAAGAGAGAAAGTGGTAAGGAAAAAGGTTGTGTGCCTCTGAAATACCCCACATCCTTCTGTAACGTCCTAAACAGCCCCTCAAAGGACACTAGGCTGTGTGGCATTTACAGAAGCCATACGCTAACTGGGTTGAAGCGGTTTACCATCGGCTGATTCAAGAGGTTTCAATTTGAAGTGAACGCCGATGCTTGAGTTTCATTTAAAGGCAAATTTTAGACCTGCAAAAAACTGGATGGATTGCTTAAAAACGTTTAGAAGATGCCAATCACACATCCAAGACTACATTTGCTTATCCCTGACATTTAGTATCCAAGAAAGTTTTTTTTTATTGCTGTTTTAAGCTTGTGTATGTGTTTATGTCTCTATTTAGTCCCAAAACGGCTTAAAATAAATAACGTTTTACAGGAAATCAGTTGTGAGTCCTGCCTGGGAACTGTGTGGTGTTTTGTAAAATATTTTTGGGGACACTGACCAAAGTCTGACCGATCGGATAATCATCTGCCGATGCCTATTTTTCTTGGTTACGTTTAACGTTTTAGATCATGCGCGTTTTGTCAACAGTTGAAAAACGTGAGGGTTGTCTCAGCCCTCACTGTGCTGTCCAACACACAGTAAAATGTTCTAGATCGTTCAGCCACAGAGTATATGTTCTGAGATCTAGAACACAAGTTATGGAATGTCCGGCCCAAAGTTAATGACCTGGAAGAATCTGCCATCCATTACTTTGTCTTATCCATGCCCTGATGACTCACATAACAAACGTGTCAGATTAGTCATGCCAAATTTTTCCGACATTTATCTACATTTATCAGAGAACACATCTTTACTCCCGTCGTTAAGCAGATGCAGACAGCTAGAATCGGGACCGAATTGCCAAGAGAAATAAACGATTTACTGCGGTCTGAGATGTTGACGGATCAGTATATTGTCCTTTATCCAGCGTCGTGGATAATATATGCATGAACCAAACGTAAGTATGGGCCATCTGGGTGTTAAAAAAAGTTGATCAGTAACCTGACTATAAAGTAACTGTCCTTACAAACCCAGTTTTATGTGCAGCATGGTTTAAAGTCTGTTCTGATAAGCGCTACTTATGAGCAGTTAATGTTTGGACTTTGCTCCTCTTGTCCTGAGTGCTAGTTTGGGCCCCATTGTTATATAAATAGTGAACGCAGTTTGTTTGGACTGAACAAGGAGTTTTTTTGGGAGGGGGGAGGGGGGGGTGGGGGATGAATGGCGTCTTTATTGTGTTATGTAAGTGCTCAGAGAGATGCCGAAAAGGTGCTGCCTTAAGCGTGAGGGATCATGGGAAAGCGTCCGTGGGCCAGTGCTGAATTCAGAGGGAGTAATGAGTAACACCCAACGCTCAGCTGAAGCAAAGTCCCTCACAAACGTATGTACACCCACATACACTTCTGACAACATCACCTGTGTCATCAGCGGTGTCTCAGAATTCTTCACTTTTGATATTTTCTGAGTGTGAGTTTATATGAGATATTTGGTCTCTCTCTCGCTCGCTCTCTCTCTCTCTCTCTCTCTGTCTGTTTGTCTGTCTGTCAGAACATGGACCATTACCCATGAAACCTGGTCGAAACTGCAAGAGTATCACATACATAAAAATCAAGTGTGTGCTCATATGTTCTGAGAACTTGTTAAGACTGAATCAAGGCTGATAAAAAAAAAAAGAAGTTTAAAGAGAAAACCACACCAATGCTCATTTTATAAACCTGATCTGAGCCTCAATCTTTCCTAGATAATGTTTGCATAGTAGGCAGTGCAGTGGAAAAGCTTTAAAGTCCAAAAGTGAAACATCCTGGAGCAGAAGGAATAGTTTTGGTTCTCTGAGGTGAGTACACACAATGCAGAGAATTAGGCAATGCATTGTAACAGCTCTCTTACTGCACGTCACAGCATCCTGGAGTGTGTATCCAAGTTAAACACAGTCTTAGAAGAGTGTCACATGCCCAAAATTTGGCTGGTGGCCATACACACTAACACACCCACGCACAAAGTGAGCGAGAGGCAGGCAGAAAGAGCAAGAGAAAGAGAGAGAGAGAGAGAGAGAGAGAGAGAGAGAGAGCGAGAGTAAGAGGGAGAGTGTGACACAGAGAGAGAGAAAGACAAAGAGAGCAGAAGAGGTGAAGAAGTCAAGTTATATCCCAGGAAGGAGCCTAGTTTGTTTTCTTGCAACTGCAATATACCTATTACAAATGCCACCTTTAACATATTGATATAAAAATCTAACATATTCATCTGTCACTTAAAAATTACAATATTTCAATAATAATAGCCTAAATATGTAACACACCTATAATAACATCAACTGAATTTAGTGATTCTCTGAATGACCTTTCACACATTTTCTGATGTATGGTGTGTTTTTAACAGTTCAGTTCAATTAAATTAAATTCAGTTCAATTCAGTTCGATTAATTTTTATTTTCATAGCACTTTTTTTTTTTTTTACTATGGACATGGTCACAAAAGCATCTTTACAGGATACCCCCAGTGTCAAGCCCACTTCAACACTGGCAAGAAAAAATCCCCAGGGCTGAGATAGAAAGAATCTTTTGAAGTAACCAAAACTCAGCAGGTGGAGCCCATCTTCCTCTGGCAGGCCTGGGATAGTTAGACTGACTGATAGACCACTACATGGAAAGCAACAGAAAACACAGTAAAGATCTATGAGGTAAAATATAAAAACAAGAGAGAGAACGGGAGAAACAAATATTTGAAGGTGGTTATATGAGTGGTTATATGAGTTAGAATAAATACAATCTAAGAGACACGACTAAGAGATCCAAGATGTTGAACAACAGTATTTCAGTTGATGTGTAACAGAAGAAGGGGTCACACTGGCAAACAGACGGGAGGAGACAGATTCGGCGTACAAATTCGTGAGGTCATCCGAGGATTGTGGTCTCCTCGTTTCCTTGGACCACTCCTCGATCCTCGGACAGCATCTGGTGCCACGCTCATCCTTTCTGTGAGTCTAGGGCTCCGAGCAGGAAGGACAGGAGAGAGAGAGGGAGTGGCATCAGAGCTTGCATTCAGTGTATCTGTTCACACAGAGTCTAGTGCTATGGATTGGTTTAAATACAGAGACAGTTATACACACGTATATATATGAGTGCCAACGGTTACACAGTCTGATCTGACGGATAGGCCTGTGGGTCAGTGTGCTGCGTGCAGTGTACAGTGTGCGTATCTTGGCTGACAGAAATCCCAGTTGTGCTCACTTGACATCCAAAGTGGGATGAGCCAGACTGGGGAAGATTTTCAGGGAACTCTCAACCCCCGGAGGCTGAGAGGACCAAAAAGGAGAGCACTAGTGATTGTGTTTAGGAAGAGGAGTGTATACTCAACAGAACAAGCCTAGCCACGGATGCGTCACTAAAATGGAGAGTTAGGTGGTGACACAGGCACAAGAACTCCTTTAGATGCTAACACCCCAAAAAATACAGTCAACTAACGGGGCGATTGCGTGTGATGGGAGGGTGACTGCACTGACCGTCTAGCTCACCGTAAAATCTCTCCTCCTCCAGCTCCATTCCTCTGGCTATATGCTTGACTGAAGAAAAATTCCTGATTTATGCATATTTATCTGTAAGTTAGACTAAACAAGTATGTTTTTAATCTCGATTCAAAGAGTGTGAGTGTTCTGAAATGTGCTTTAGTATTCCATAGCTGTGGGGTGTTAAAGGAGAGCGCTTTACTACCCGCTGCAACTGTCGAAATTCCGGGAATTGCTGCAAAGCCTGCGCCCTGTGAGCGGACCAGTTGAGACGGATTATTACCGGGAACCGGCAGATCGCTCGGATACTGGGAAGCAAGGCAATTGAGCGCTTTGTTAATAAGCAGAAGCAACCTCTGATCCCCACGAAAATTTAGCGGGAAGCCAATGTAGAGAGCTCAACATAGGGCTAATGTGCTAAAGATCTTGAACGAGAACTGCAGCAGCTGCATTTTGAACTGGAGACTGTTGAAGGGCACTGAGGAACATCCAGTAAACAGGCCATTTCAGTAGTGTAGTGTAGAGCTAATAACTCCTCTGTCTCTTGATGGGAGAGCAGTTTCAGTGAAAGCTTGGCAATGTGTCTTAAGTGGCTACTCTAGGCGTGTTTCTAACGTGAGAATCAAACGAAGGACCGGGATCAATGCTAACACTCAGATTTTAGCCAACCCAACCGAGAAACAAGCGAGGTTTAAGGTAGAGTCAATTACCTTAGTTCTAGTAGCCTTGGGGCCAAACAATTTAACAAAAAGAAAATTACAAGTGATCCAATCTCTGTTGTCCCTGAGGCAGTCCTCTATCCTGGAGAACTGAGAAACTTGACTCGTTTATATACATGTATGTGTGTATATACATACACACATACATACATACATACATACATACATTATAGAGACAGAGCAGTAGAGGACAGATTTTTGGGTTTGATATCTATCTATCTATCTATCTATCTATCTATCTATCTATCTATCTATCTATCTATCTATCTATCTATCTATCTGTCTGTCTGTATGTCTGTTTTCTGTCTATCTATCTGTGTATGTTAACCTTAAGTGTGGGAAGTTATAGCAGTGTCTGTATCTATAAGAGGCTGGCCACAGCCCTTGACACACCTCACTTAACTTTCATCTTTATGACTGTGCTGTTGCTCAAAATGTGTGTGTGTGTGTGTGTGTGTGTGTGTGTGTATGTGTGTGTGTGTGTGTGTGTGCGTGTGCATGTGTGCGTGTGTGTGTGTGTGTGTGCGTGTGTGTGTGTGCGTGCGTGTGTGTGTGTGTGTGTGTGTGTGTGTGTGTGTGTGTGTGTGTGTGTGTGTATGTGTGTGTGTGTGTGTGTGTGCGTGTGCATGTGTGCGTGTGTGTGTGTGTGTGTGCGTGTGTGTGTGTGCGTGCGTGTGTGTGTGTGTGTGTGTGTGTGTGTGTGTGTGTGTGCGCGAGTTTGTGTGCATGCGTGCGTGCGCGCCTGTTTGCCTGCGTGCGTACATGCGTGTGTGTGTGTGTGTGTTTGTATGCGCGTGTGCATGCACGTGTTAAAATCCCTGACAGACCTGTGTGTGCTGATGTGGTGAGCAGGCAGAAGAATGCCTCCATTGTTTATGCTGTGTGAGGAGCACGAGGCAACTTGCCAGCTAAATACTACACTGCTGATACTAGAGGCCTAACACACACACACACACACACACACACACACACACACAAAACAAAGGTATAACAACAAGGCAGGTCGTAGAAATTCAGAGGAATGTTGCCTGTGAGGTAAGACTTTAACTTCAGATTCATTGCCTGTAATTCCACAACATGAAACTGTCTTATTTGCGCCAGTCTGCATGTCTAATACTCACTTATATTGTTGAAATACTGTCACATTCCACAGTGACAGTAAACAGCATGGAGCTGGAGGCCTCAATAAATACATCACCTCCATGTATCATCTCATCGGTTTTCACAAAAACCTCATTTACAGTCACCGTAAATCACGTTCATCAGCAGACAGAGAAAAGTGCATCGTGTTTTTGTCACACAGGAGAAATACCTTTGCACCTCAGAGAAATGCTGACGGTCCATCGCTCCGTGTGATTGTTGGACAGGCCCTGAGGCTGCGGCTGGCAGAAACACAGGTTTGTTTACTTACCTTCCCATGGCTATAGTAGCAGCGTCTGGGAGACTGGCCACCCTAGCATTATTTTGGACAGATTAGTCATGATTATTGGGGGGGGGGGTGTGAGTGTAAATAAAGCTCATTATCTCACAATTCTTTGGCTCTCTTTCAGTGAATACACAGAAGGCTTTGAAACTGTACTGCCTTGACATTGCGCTCTATTCCAGAGTGATGAGTTGTCGTTTAGTAGCATGAGGACGCACCCAAGTCCCCAAGTCATACCAGTGTTTGAATGGGATTTGCATTTTGTCCTCTTTTTCTCCTCACAAGTTCATACAGAGTTTATATTATGCACCCAGGAGGTGAAAACACTCTCTCACACACACACACACACACACACACACACACACACACACACACACACAATTGATTCCTATAAACACACATACACTGTTTTCCATAGCTCTGTCTTGGACTAATCCATGTGATTAAAGAGAATACGGCACAGGGAGTACACCAAAAAATTTCAGATATACTTCTTTCTCTTTCCCAGGCCAGTTTGCGTGTGAGTGTGTGTGTGTGTGTGTGTGTACGTGTGTGAATGAAGTGGGAGTATGGTTTGTTCTGGCTCAATAATTTCTGTGGCAAATTACCTATTAGCTCTCCAGTCCAGGGTAATTATAGAACAACTTTTGCTCTCATTGCAATGGTATATGCAGTGGAATGCCATTCAGCACCCACACACGACCCCTGGTCCCTCAGACCCCCAGCCCTGCACACACAAACCGCAGGATTCCTAATGATTCCCAGGGGGAGAGCATTACTCCGCATAATGCTGGAGTCTTAGAGGAAAGGGAAAGGGTTTTATTTGGCCAGCTTTGAAAGGCAAACTGAAATGAAGCAGATTAGGGAGGGGCGTCAAAGCTCTGCACTTCAGGGCAGAAAGAACTGACACTCAGCATGAATGGTTCTGCTCACTCTGGCCTCTGAGGGAGGACTACAAATATCCACACACACGCACGCAAACACACACACACACACACACATACACATGGCAGACATACACATACACACACGCACAAACACATACACACATACAGACCACACACATGCACACGCACGCACACACACACACACACCGAAACTGCGTATTATAATGCAGTTCAGATGGCAGCTTTATGTTTTTACATATTATATAAATAATAATAATTGGCAGTCTAGTGATAAACACGGCGATTACTAATCGTGTTATCTTTTGCGTTGAAATAAACCTGACAGAATTAAGTGAGGAGATAGACAGAGACGACAGGAGATGAGCAGGTAGACAAGATGTGTGTTGTTGACTGAAATACCTAAAGAGTGCGAAAGCGTGATCCTATTAAGATAAAGAACACTTTGCCTACACCGTCTGATGGGTCACAGAGTTTATTTTACAGGAAGCACTTGGCATGAGTGAGCATCTGTACAGGAACACTATTGTATGCCATTTTTTTTTTTTAAATCTATGTTTAGCAAAAAAAACCCCTCATAAGCGGATAAATAATGTCCACTAGACACCGAGCTGACCTCACAAATGGCTAGGCTCCTTCTAGAAAGTTTTAAACACATTCTGGGGCTGGCGCACCATAAATAGGGCCAAATCTAGAAGTAATTGTGCCTGATGTGCGTCTGAGAGGCACCAGGCGACATGAAGTTGTCGGGCTGAAAATGTTGTTTGTTCAGTAAATTATATGAGGGGAGAGATCTGGGGAGACAGCGGAGGCTGGGTGCTAGGGCCCGGCATAGCGGCCCGGGTTCTCTGGGGTAAATTAGTCCCCTACACCGTGTCATTACACCGGGCTCTGCGGTGTGGTCCCTGCTCAATGTTTTCTTTCCAGAAAACCGCGGCAGGGAAAAAAAAAACCTCTTCTCATTGTGTCTGAGGGATTTTATTTACAAACCTACCAACCACGTTCAATGACAAAGGAGGAATCATTTTTCCCACGCCCGGCGCCTTTCTCCGGTTTCGGGCTCGTTCTGTCCCTGCCGAACCTCCTTCACCACCATCACTCCATCACACTCATCCTCAAAGACCACAGCAGCCAAACTGACGGAAGAATAACAGCCCTCAGAGTCTGGCTCTTAAAGAACTGGAAGAACCGAGCGAGAGAGAGAGACGGCTATGAAACCTCGCCTGAACAGACTGCTACTCGGCGAGAATGTCCAAGGAAAATACTAATTTTTCAAAAAAAAAAGCAAAAAAAAAAAAAACGCTGCCTCATTTATTCAAATGGCTGAAACAATAATAGTGCTTTCTATTTACATATAGAAATTATTTGTAGGCCACAATTGCATTTTAGCACAAATAAAGAAGGGAAAAAAAACATTTAGCACAAATAAAGAAGGAGGGAAAAAAAAAACAGTCAGCATGTCTGCCTCAAGTATTATATAAACACTGCGGGTCCATAAATGCCAGGCGTGATTGGTCAGTTCTCTCTACGGTATGGACCCGTTTATTTAAGACTGACGGGAGCATTGCTGATGACAGGTTGTAAAGTGCAAGCAACGCTGGAATTCTCAATGGCTTTTGTGAACGCTGCGGCTTGCTCAGTTTTTGTATGGGTGCAAATGACAGGCCCTGAGAAAGCTGAGAGGAGAGGAGTGGAACTTGTGCCTCGTGCGTTTTGAGAGGGTTCTAAGTAAGTCATCAAACACAGGGCGTTAAGTTCCTGAGTAAACGGGTGATATTTAAGAGAGAGGGGAAGAGGAGCTGTAATTACAGGTAGAGGAGCGTACAGTGAACATGCCATACGAGCCTCGACTGCTACGCGGAGCACCTCACCTCACCCCCTCGCAAAAATCGCCCCAATGAGTAAGCACCGGTTCGCGTCACTTCCAGAAACTCTGAATTCTTATTTCCTGACAGTTTTCACCGCCATTCTGAATAATTGTTCTTACTTACTTGTTTTGCTGTGAGGAATGATAATAG
>NC_044496.1:7156271-7353771 GCF_902362185.1 Chanos chanos | reverse complement strand
GTGTGTGTGTGTTTATGGTGTATTGCGTAACCAAATGAACAGCAATCCATTTAAAGCGGCATGATTTGTTCCCTGGTATTAATTTCAGACTGTTAGTAATAGCCTTTTAGCTGCCTATGCTAAGGTAGCATGACCAAGCACGGATCTGGAGACTTGTAGAAAATGGGACAGCATTGGTCTTATAAGATATTCCACCTCTTAGCCAGGGTATTATGTCTATGGACGTACTTTGACTGCATTTAATTTATTCACTTAATTCTCCCTTAAGTTATGTAATATAACGGTTACTAAGGCTGTATGGATAAAAATCACAAAGGAAAACAAGAAGTGATGAGATTATCTGTCAGATAGATGTGAGTCAATTTGTCAATAGCGTTCAGTTTTCCCAGCCCAACAAAGGGGCTTAACATCACAGGAATTCTGTTCTAATGTAGAAATAGGACTTTTTCTCCTACAGTGTACAGTTTACATTCACAGTAATAGATCTGGAAATACTGCTGAAGTTGTGTTGGTATCGCTATGTAAGAACAAAGTACAAAAATATACTGCTACAGGATGGCAATTCCTTTCAGGTAATCAGTGCTGTAATCTCAATAAATCCTTTAACTGTGAGATCTGCACTCTCAGCCTGGATTTCTCAGATAATGATAGATTACATAAACGGAGCTCAGAAAGGAACCACTGTTAGGAGAGACTGGAGACAGAGACATTTAGTTGACAATGGTAATTACTGTTGTGATGGGTTTTTGACAATGCAGGTGAGACAGAATCCAAGGAGGAGCAGCTCAAACTGGTTCTGTGGCTTACAGCCAGACAGAGAGAGAGAGAGGGAGAGAAGGAGAAAGAGAGACAGAGGGAGTGGGAAAGGGAGAGAAAGAGAGAGGGAGAGGGAGAGAGAGAGAGAAAGGGGGGGGGGGGGTCAGAGAGAACAGACAGAGGATTGTAGGTAGTTTGTGGGAAGACCTCCACTCAGAATAAGTCATTGTTGTCGAAGTTTTTTTTTTTTTTGTATATGTAGTGTGACTGAATAATTGGCTTATGCTGGATTATTTATTGTTGGATTGTGTCATGGTCTGGATTTGGTGGGTGTAGCAGCCATGAAAAATAGAGATTATGGACCTTCCACACATACACCCACCTAAAAAACATATCTCTTTTCTTTAGCTCTTTGATTGGGAGATTACACACACACACACCACATCATTATAGCCTAGTTTCAGCCACAAAGGAACAAACACAACATTGTTGTCAAGGAAGTGAAAAAAAAAAATCAATGTTAACAAATACAAACTATGTGTTTAAATCTTAGTATAAATTCGCTCTCTTACAGACACCAACACGTGCGTCTGACTTTTCAAAAGGAAGCGGAAGATGCACTAAGGTACACATCAAACACTTGAAACAGCGAAAGAGACATAAGAGATCTTGTGCGCTGGGTGAGGTGAAAGGCACTGTGCGTGTTGACCTTGGCGTGTGTGCGCCTGTGTGTATGTGTGTGTGCGCGCGCGCGTGTGTGTGTGTGTGTGTTCATAGAAGGGTGAAGTAGAGGTCAGGAGCACGGGACAGTTGAAGGGCAGATCTGTTGACTGTGACCCCACAACTGTGACCCAAGGTTCTGATCCGTCTGAGAGAGCGCAGGCAGCATGGTCGTGTCCACTTAGTGTCAGGCCTTTGTTTTGTTTTGTCTCGCTTTTGTTTGTACACTGAATATTTATGTCTTCCACCAAGGGACGCTGGGACAGTGCCAAAAATAGCTGAAAACAGCTATTGCAGCTCAACCGCGAAAAAGAGGGGGGGGGGGGGGGGGTGGGGGGAGAGAAAAGGCAAAAAATAAAACAACAAAAGAGCTAAAGAGACATGAACCAACAAGGGATTTTGTGGCCAATGAGAAGTTATTGTCCCGAATCGGGCCTTGAAATATTTCTAGTGTCATTTTGAGAACACACCAACTGAGATTAAGTAAACATTGGAGAGAGAGAATGTTGCTATTTCCCTCTTTCTACTTCCTTTTGTTTGATTAGACAAACAGAAGGAAAAAAAAAACTGCTTGGATATGTAAACTTGTGAAGCACAAAAGAAGAGGAGGAGTATACTAAACAGAAGTAACGGGAAATGATGACAAATTTTTACAGATTTTCTCAGGAGCGGACAAGAGACACGGAGTCCAATGCGTGTGGCTGAAAGCTCGCTCTGACTGAGAGAGAGAGAGAGAGAGAGAGAGAACGAAACGAAAAAGAGAATCTAAGTCAAAATGAGAGAACAGGAAAACCCAAGGCAAGGCACAACAGTATTTGCAAACCCCTCTCATGTGAGGGCTTTAAAATGAACGAATTGGAGTTTTGCACATTATGACTGAAACGCAGAGAAATGGTTTGTATGTGCACCTGTATTTGCTTAGATTTTTCAAGCATTGTTACATCTTTGTAAATAGGGAATGGATTTATAATACAGTTTTATATGCAGACAGAGGAACAAGCCAGCACAGGTTTCTGGAGTACTGTGTTTTGCTGATTTCAATGGTATTCAATGGGAGTGAGTCCAGACATCTTTGTAAAGACAGGCAACGTAAGGACAGATCTTGGTTCTCAATAAGTGACGATTACCTTGACAAGCTCAACAAAAAAATCCCAAGCAGTTTCGACAGCAATGAATCTCAACATAGGCTTTTTTTTTTTCTTTTTTTTTTTTTTCTCCTTCACTTTGCAAAGACCATAGCGAACTGGCATCAAACTCCTGCCCCAGTGTCTGCCTGTTTCCCCACATAATGTGTCAATTAAAGAGCAATCAAAATGGATAAAGAACTAAGAGCTTGTAGGAGACAATGTGCTCTGACAGATGACATACAAGCATGGAGAAGAAAGACTACAAGAGAGCCAAGAGAACAAACCCCTGAATCTACAGATCCATCAGAAAGTGAAAAAAAAAAAAAGAAAAAAAAAGCTTTATAAGAATAACACACTGAAGCTTCTGAGCCAGATTTAGTGATTATTCTCAATGGTTTTTTTTTTTTTTTTTTTTTTGGTGGGTTCTCACACTATACACTCTTCAGAGAAACTGGACCACCATGAGCGCCTTGTGGCATTCTGTTTTCCCAAAACAACCCCAAGCGTCCACAGAGGGGGAAGCAAAACAGAACCATCAGAAATGTCGTGGTTTTTGTCAGCAAGGATGACCAGAGCTTAAAACATCTTGTAAGAATAATAGTCACCAAAAAAAAAAAAGAAAAAAAAAAAAAAGGGGGCAGAATAAAAAAAACCAAAAAAACATTTGAGATGTCTTTTCTTAGCGGTTTGTAAATTCCATACCTTACACTGCATTACAGTGGTTTGTGAAGATGTCCAGTTGTCTATCCTGGAGCGTTGGTGGGGTAGGGTAGAGTAGGGATGGGGTGGAGTGGAGGGGGGTGGTTGGTTGACCATTTGAGTTGGACCATGCATGGTTGTGGTTGGAGGTTGCTTGTTTTGTACGACCACGTAGGAGTGTGTGGGGCTTGGCTGAAACCGGGTACTGGACATAATAACAGCTGCCCTCCCCCTGTTTGAAGGGCAAATACCAGTGCCCATAACAGGCGAGCACAGCATAAGGGAGAGGGGTGAGAAAGACATCTATGGACACTACATTTCAACAGCTTTAATGATAAGTGAAAGCAAAGCAGTCGCTCTTGTTTCCTAATTCCTTTTCTTCACTTAACCCTCACCCATACTCCCTCCCTTCTCTCCTTTCTTTTCTCTCCTTCTCTTTTTTTTCAGAGAAAAGAAGAAGGAGAAGAAAAAAAACACTTTGCCAAGAGCTGAAACAATAGCTAGGCCGTCCAAAACCTCCCTGGCTTAAAACAATACCATCAATCACGCAGAACAGAAAGGACATGCAAACACACAAATTTATTAAGTGAGGTTCTCTGGCGTTTCTGAGTTTTAACTGTTCTTTCAGAGAAGGAGACCCGCACGTCAGTCTTAGGAAAAGACAGAACATGTTTGAAGATGTTTGCCTCTTGATCAGTCAAACAATACACCACTGTAGAGGGGGAAAATCTCATTAAATCATTTAGAAATGGGTGTAAATTCATCAGTGCGTTTTCAGCTAGTACATATGATGTCACAGGACTTGTGAATGGTTATCATACGAAAATTTGATATTCTAAGTTGCGACACATAGCAAATTACTTGTTCCATTAATAGCATTGCCAAAACGTGATTAGAGTTAAGACTTGTCAGTAAAAACATGGAGGGAAGAAAAACATGACAGGACTTCTTTTTTTGATCACCTACATTGAATTTGGAGTTTTGTGAATCATTTGCACCTGAGTCTGATTCTGTGGACCTCCCAGATACTCCACTGAAGGTTGAGCTGGAGTTTCCTGATCTGTCCAGCCATTTCAGGCTACTGCGGTTCAATTCTTTGCCTCTGCCCTTTTGACCCCTGCATAATCGGCCTATCAGACCAGACCTGTGTAAAGCTTTAGTGAACGCTATCAGTCCTTAGCAAACACTCATACAGGGCTGTGCACATTTTTCTCTTGCTGTTTACATCTATGGTCAGAGTCTTAAAGCAATCTTGGGACTTAAGCTATTGACTTAAAGAGGAGGGGGAGACCTGTGTAGCATGCAAACTCCCACCTTGAGCAAACAGTGTGTGTGCATGCGCGTGTGTGTGTGTTTGTGTGCGCGTGTGCGAGTGTGTGTGTGTGTGTGCGTGTAGTGTGTGTGTGTGTGCGCGTGTGCATGTGTGTATTAGTGTGTGTGTGTGTGTGTCTGTCTCTTTCTCAAAACTTTCTGAACATAAAAAGTGAGAGAATGATATTTAACACGTAGTTACCCTTATATAAGAGATACTTCAAATCACCTTTATGCTCCACTGATTTGTTTACAGATGAATGAAGATTGCTGGATGTGCTGCTCTTTGATGAATCCACGGCACAATGTTTTCATTACAATTTTAGAAATATGAATTTTATGCAGGTTTTACATCGTTCGGAAAAAAAAAATTATGTTCTTTGAGACTGACTTTGCACCATTTCACACAGATAATCTCTGACAAATATTTTTGAGTTCCAAAGGAGGCTTTATGAGGACTTTTTTGGTGATGGTTGGAGAGGAGAGCTCACAACAGAATGCTGGGTGGAGCCTGAGTCTTACTCCCCTCTGACTGGACAAAAACCATAGTACATGCTGATAACCCAGCACCCAGCCAATAGACAAAGTTCACAGACTTATCAGGAACATGATTCAGCATGGGTCATCAACGCAGCTGTCTTTCCCTTATAATATTTATCAACGTGTTGAGTTGCGGGATAAGATTTGGATTAGATAAAAGCTAAAAGATGAGTAAAACAATCTTGTGGTCCTTTGATGATAATTACCTGTTTTAAATGACATCTTGTACAGGTTCATCAATACATTCTGTGCAAAGCAATATCCCAATGCTGTCCTTATACTGAATGACCCATTGACCCAATCTGAAGTCAAAGCACCTTTCCTGGTATTCTGTTTTAGTAGTTTCATATTCTCTCCACTGGGCATGTCTAACAACAGTAGGAACTGGGCTAAATCCAGATCCTGACCACCCTGTTAGGGTAGCAGATTCTGATCTTTAGCCGTCTATGGCATACCCATAATCAGCCCCATAAACCCACAGCTGAACGAAGTTACACTGCCACTCAAACACACCACAGATTCCAATCACACACCCCAGGAACAATACAATCCATGACTTTGCTGTTAGGTCTACTGGGAGGTTCTGAAGAGCCAGCAAAGAACAAAAAAAAAAAAAAACCCCACAGCATGGACTTGGTGTTTTAAGGTCAGGAATGTAACACATTGGCAGTCTTAGCAGCTTTTTGTGGAAAAAAAAAGCAAAAAACAAATTGAATAAATAAATAAAACTCTTTCACCTTAGAGATT
Organism: Chanos chanos; assembly: GCF_902362185.1. Lineage (NCBI taxonomy): Eukaryota > Metazoa > Chordata > Actinopteri > Gonorynchiformes > Chanidae > Chanos > Chanos chanos. The sequence goes on along the minus strand of NC_044496.1, from coordinate 7,347,871 downwards.
ATTTTTTAACTGTCTGAGTGCTTTGTGTGTTTTTTTTTGTTTTTTTTTGCAACTTCTTGCATGTTTTCTGAGCTGTTTTACCAACATCAAAATGACAGATTGGAAGACAGTGTGCACTAATACTTCATTTAGATAAAATATGTCCAACAAAAACCACAGTTTCACTACCAATACCCAGAGGTGGTGCATATAAATTGAAAAACATTCATGCTTCAGTATTTTCATGCGCCCACAAAAACCGAATTGGGACAGAAGAAAACTCCTGACGGTGAGACTCTGGGCGGCCTCCTCTGGATTTGTCAATAAATGAGAGTGAAGCATGTAAGAGTTCTAGGCATTTGCTCCTGCCCAGGACACAACATACCCAAGGAGAAATTGAGCATGGCTGTGGCTTGCCGGTGCTGGCAAGAGCTTCAGTATCACAAAGCCATGCAGGAATTTTGCTGAATCAGGCTCATCCTGCCTTCAGCCACCCAGCCAGGATGCTCCCCTGTCGGGTACAAAGATTTGAGGTGTCGGGCCCCCAGAAGCTGCGTGTTTCTGAAGCCTCCCGGGTGGCTTATCAGCGAGGCTTCCAAACGTGCTAACACAGCAGAGAACATACTACCCCCCTCCGCGCTCCAACACACACAAACGTACACACGCACACTGTGCGGTCAGGAAAGAGGCCGGCTCCCCTTGTTAGGTACCATTATGTCTGAGGAGGCTCTGACACCTTTGGGTATGGGGCGTCCACTTCTCTATGGCAGTTCTGTTTTGTAGATCAAGAGGATAGACTGAGAGAAAAGGGATCAATAGCTCCACGCCAGTTCAAACTGGAAAGAGAATAAGCGGCCAGAGTCAGAAAGGAATGGAGAGAAATGCCTTCACGCTTCTAAATGCAAAGAAACCGCCAACCTTTAGGTTGAAACAGTCCTTTGAAACAGTCTCCCAGAATCTGTCTCCTTTTCTGTACACACACGAAACCTGAACCTCTCAACCCATGCAGCTGGATTTGAGAGTTACGGCTTGAAAACACTATATTGAAGCCATATCTGGAATTTCTTCTCCTGAATGTCAAAATTGACAAGCCATCCTTCACTGACAAGTTCACGGGCTAGTATCCAAAGGCTTTCCCCCCTATGTTTGTAATCAGCTTCACCACATGTTTAAACTGCACTGTTTGGGAAATGGCAGCAGACCAGATTGTTGTAAAATGTGAGAATTACTTTTCAAAAATCTCAATTAGTGCAAAACACATATCTTTTCCAGTGGATGATAGAATGTCAAACAAAATGTTTCAGCTGTCTGTGTTGGTTCTTTATCTATTGTGGTGCCCATTCTCCATCCAGTTCTGTTTAAAAAAATAAAAGAATCCTCCAGTATAACAAGCTTCCTTGGCAAACCCTGTTACAAAGTTTCACTACTGAAAAGCAGAAAGCTTGTAAAATTCCACTCAAAAAATCCACTTACGTTTTGAAAAAAAGATTATGGGGAAGATCGTCAACTCCCAAATACATTCTTTTCAAGAAGTACCCAACAGCTGGCATGTCAATAATAATTCATCAGTTATAATTCTATTAGGAAGAGGTCATTTCACTATATCCAGATCAGATTAAAATCATTTAACTGTGTCTAACCTTTGAGCCTGTACTTACAGACTTAACTAATTGTCCAGTCATTTATATTCAGGCATAGTATTTACCTGCGTTGTGTCAACAATAGATTGCAATTGAGTCTGAGTATTTGGCCTGCAGTGCTACTGTATAATTTCATCAGCTATGAATACACGGCAAACCCCCCCCAAGATGATCACACTTGAGTAAATATTAAATTGATTGAGTTCAGATGTAAATCTCTGCTTTGCAGATTGATTATAACATCCATCCAATCAACAAATTCCCAGCAACCCAGAGTCTCACCAGTTAGTGCTCTACAGAGAAGACATATAAGATTCTCTTTTTTTTTTTATTGAAGCCCTCTGGTTATACAGATTCCACACAAAGAGACCCATTGTGCCTCACTTTTTTTTTTTTTATCAGGAACATGAAAACCACACATCAGTCTGCAGAGAACTTGAAGACCACTAAGATCCACTGATTCATGTTCATGTCACATCATGAAAACAGAAAAAAAAATGCTGATGTCAGGAATCCACTGATTAACAACATGTGTACTACAATTTGACATGTAACAATTTAAAATGTAAATGACCAAATCTAAGATGAACGATATCAATTTAATAATATCATTTTAACAATTTCTTTGAAAAACACAAAGCTTGAGAGTTCACTTGAAACCTCACATTAACAATCAAAACACGAGAGAACACAATGAGTCATAAAAAAAAAATCATTAAAATCTATGCTTGGAAAGCACCTCAAACACCAAAGTACTGCATGACTTTTGACATCAGTGGTTTCCAAAACTGTTTTCATAAGTGCACACCTTTAACTCTCCCAAACAAGTCTTCCAAACAATTAAAATTTCTTCTCAAAGAGTGGTAGTCATTATTGTTATTATTTTCACATGGACTCTGGCACTCATTGGGCAAAATCCTTTTCCGTAACTGAGGTAATCATAACACCATCAGACTGCGTTTCATTTGAAAATTGGAAGGCGTCGAAAAACACATGTTACTCAGTGTGAGGCACAGATAAACTAGCGAGCAATGGGATAGCCGCCATGTTGTGATAACCTCTCAATGAATCAGATAAGCTGTTTCAAACAATTGACTGGGCGGCAAAAAAGGTTTGATTTTACGACCGTGCGAGGACACCACCACGACCAGAGCAGCACGTATCACTCCATCGGGCGAGTTCTCCGAGTAACAGGGCAGGACTTGAAAGCAATCCCACAGTGCAATGGTATGCATCATGGCAAAGCAACTGTGTTTGAAGAGCTGTCCTTCAAAACCAGAAGATGGTATCTCTTCTTTATTTTCACGCCACATTACAGTGAAAGGAATAACACCAAAAGGCCTGGGCAACAAAACAAAAAAACACCAAAAAAAAAAAAAAGACTCAAAAAATCGTTTAACCGAAAGAGTGTTATGGAGCTCCCTTTTTCGTTTAAGCTTTATATTGTTACTGGAACAATGTTATACATACTGAAATCAGATTGTTTAACATACGTGAGTAGTAAGCTGTAAGGGGCCAAAATCTACGTGTTGTTGCCTGTCATGTCTGCCCAAATTTTCACTGGCTGAATTATGGTGATGAACTCATCAACCTCGATGTTGGAAGTTTAATCTTTATCCCCTTTTAAAGCTTACGTAGCTTGAAGGTATCATTGTCCCAAAACAACATGATAGGGGCAAGCAAAAGTCTCCTTTCATGTATCTCTATATCATGATATCCAGTCTTTTCATCATAGTCCAGAATTTATTGTAGGAATGCAATGGTTAGAAGGCTAAAGCATCAGATAAGATGAGGAGTGAAAGAGTTTGAAATTTCTGTCATCATCTCATTAAAGGACTGCTAGAAAGTAGAAAATAAAGGATTATTAAATATGATGTCATCTGTGTTACAAACAAAAGACAAAAATATGATATTCTTGCTCATAAAAATGTTGTCCGGTGACCTATTCTGCAACACCACATTTTAATGTTGTGGCAGAATTCTCGCAATTTTGATTAAGTCATTTTCATCAAAGTTATCAGTTCCAAATGCATAGGTCATGAAAGATGAGAACGGCCAGTGGAAGGATTTAGGATTTCTCTGAGGAGAGGTTTTCAATTAAAAAATTCCAGCTGTCTCATTTACATTAAGCTAATCATCCACAGAGTTCAGGGACCTTTCTCTCCAATTCTGTGGCTGCTATTGCTTGGCTCAACAGTAAGAACTAAAAATGGTGAGGACTCCTCTGTTATAGTTTCTTTCATGACTTCAGAGACCTCTCTGAACTGTTTCAAACTGTGTAGTGTCCATTAGATAAAACGCTTCACTAAAATATCTGAATCGCTGAGGATGTTTTCTTCCACTAAGTGAGTTCATCTCTCTTACTTTGTACAATGTCCTAAGACCCCACACCAAGTTCAACAATGTTTCCTCACTTCAAAACACACACTTAGGGCCGTTCTTATAGTGTGGAACTCCACGGCACAAAATAGTGTAATGATCTGGAATATGAAGTTATAGGACATTAAAAATGATACTTTAGCTAAAAGATTAGATTTTTTGTGTGTGCACAAAGAATACCAAAGTTTAAGATCCAGACTCTGCATGTCCTCTGACATTGGCACAATGTACCCTTCAAGTCAACAATAAGATTCCTCCACCAGAGACAAGATACACTTGGGCATTCCAGTATAATACTGTTTGCGTGTCTGTGTTTGTCTTCTCTGAGCAGTAAATGTGGAATGTTAAGTTTTATTAGCATAAACACGGGCTTGAGCTTTTTCAACTGTCCTTACAGTGATGCAGGGGTGGTGGTACTGGCCGTTTATGATGAGGCCAGATGTTACGTATGATTAGTGAGGAGAGGCTGGAGTCAGGGGTCATACTGAGACAGGAGGGAGTACTCTACATCTAACACTGCCTGTTCTCTTTTGTTTTTTAGGGAGATTTCTAAAGCAGGATTTCTTGAGCAGTGAGGACACAGACACAAGAAGATATATTTCAATCCCTCTTGACTTTCTGTCATTTCTAATAGATTCTCTACTTATTGTAATTCCATTTAATAATCAAACCACTGTAGTCTAACCAGCCTGGTGCCAGCCAGAGGAGAATGGTCTCACTCTTATGGTTCTCTGTTCCTCTCTAGGCTTCATCCCATTCCAGCCAATGGTAATTTTTCCATTCCACTGTTGCCTTAAGTTTCCTTAGTGGGGTCTTGGGCCAAGTATCCTGTAAAACTGCTTCATGACAGTTTGTATTGTAAAAGGCACTGACTGAACTGAAATGAACTGAATCAAAATGAACTGAATCAAACTGAACTGAACTGAACTGAACTGAACTGAACCGAGCTGAGCTGAACTGGACTGAACTGAGCTGAATTGAACTGAGCTGAGTCAAACTGAACTGGACCGAATCGAACTGAGGGGGTGCCCCATACTTAAACAATATGGATTTGTAGAGTAAACCCTTTCCATTGAGGATTATCCTCCATTCATCATTATGTCATCTATATGTCATCTTTATGTTATTTAAGTTAAAAACAGTTACAATTAGAGAAAAAAAATTGTAACCACTGGACAAGTGATCAGCCTGAACTGGTGTGACGCTCTCCTAATGATACCCAGTGGGCAGTTGGGAAGAAATGGTGAATTTACATCTAAAAGTCATTCAAGTTTGAAACAAATGCAGTTTTAAAAAGGGGGAATCACTGGAGGAGTAACTGACTCCCTCCTGATGGTGAGCAGTGTGCAATCAGCAAAAAAGACTGCAGTTACAGGGTATTGAATTTTGGCTCATTGAACAGAATTCTCATCCAACTCATGGCTGACCAGAAACAACTTATGATGACCATCCAAACAGACGCGTAATGATTTTTCTTTCTCAATGTACAAGCTCAGCGTGGAACTAAACAAACCTGTGGGTCTAAATTAAAAATGTCTCATTTGTCAAAGAGCCTTCAATAGAATTATGACAAAGAGCAATGCTTTCATTGTATTTTTCATGCTCTTTTGACATAGCACTGATCATGTGACAACTCATTACATAATCCCAATCATAGCCCTAATCATTACTTTAATGATTACCAGAACCATGACAATAAATCATTGTAATTATCACCACCCACACTACAACCTCTCAGTGTTTGCCTCTAACTAATCAACATCAAACTAGCTCCCTCCAACGTTGCTATGTCAAATCTCTAACCTGGGGGATGGGGGAGGGGGGTGGAGTGTCCAATCAAAAAGTGACAGTTAGATCCAGTAAAAACATGCGCGCGATATGGAAGAAAAACAAGAATATGCCTTTTTCATCAGAGGGGCAAGAAAACAAGTCAAGGCGTAAATGTGTTGTAAAGTGAGGGGCAGAGAGAATAACAAGCTCTCCATGAAAAATGTAACTCAATTAAGTCAAGCATGCATCTGTTCCTGCTTCTCTGCAATCAATCTCTCCTTGACAATTCAAGTAATAAAAGCCAAACCTTTAAATGAAATGGCCTCTCAAGCACCAAAGTCAAGACTTTCTGTGCGTTTCTGCAGGGATTTGTTCTAAGGCTTAAACTCATCTTGGTTTTTTTGGCATCTGCTGTAGCATGGTTCCAGCCTTCCAACAACCATCTCTATGTAAACAAACACTGAAATAGTTTCATCTTGTGAGTTGGCCACAGCTTTTCTTTGGGTATATTTATTATTGCACCTAAAGTGTGCTCTTAAGGTCCACTGGCGTCTACTAAAGTCACTGGAAACAGAGTCGACCTTAATTCATTTTGGTATCAAAGGGAATTATGCTATACTGGGAGCTCAAAACTAAATATAAGCATAATAATAATATATTTTACTGGAAAAGGGGGAAATGTGAGAACAGGTAGAGGGGCCATGATCTGGCTTTTGTATTAGGAGTGCTCTGTGCTTGATCAGCAGTGTACAGTCCAGTGCTGTGGAAAGGTCTGGTTAAATTTTATCAAAAGATAAACAGAAAAAAAGTGGATTGTCAAATAGAACACCAGCACACATACACACACTCACAATTATTGACAATCCATCTTTGTTTAACTTAAAATACTCTTTGGTGCCACTGGATTGAGATAAGGTTTATTCAAAAGAAACACTGCTATTCTGAAAAAAAAAAATGCAAACAGTCTCAAAATCTGTCATAAGCAGTAGGCCATGCTTCTAACGACAAGGATGACTCAGTTATGACTCAGTCTGAAATGTTTTGAGAAGATATTGTCACGAAAGTTTGGTCACAATGTTATCCTGTCAGAGTCATTGTAACAGATCCTTCTGACCCAAGTTCTCATTATTGTTGATGGCTCATAAAAGACAACAAAGAATCAATTGGATTTGTTCAGTAATGGAATTTATAACCACAGCTTCAAATGTGAAATGTGAATCAAACATAACGATGGTGCATTTGATGGAGAATCACATTTCTGTGTAGTCTAAAAACCACAGTTGTTAGTAGACTATAATAAAACATCAGAACTCATAATATTTTCTTGATTCAAACTTAAATGTACCACCAGTTCCACGATCATGCTTAGACATTTTTTTGTTTAATGTCAAAGGCATTATTTTTATTTAAGGCAAACTAACTAACCAAATTAGATTGTAATTTTTAAACCAAATAGATCACGTTTTCACAAAACAACACAACACATATAAACATTAAGTCAAGTCAAATTTGACTTTTGTAAAACTCATTCATGTTAGACAGAAACAAGACAAAAGAAATCATAGGAGGTTTCTGTGCCTCAGGAAATCAAATGGCAAGAGAGACTTCCAGGCATTAACGTGCTACATAATGTCTTCCATCCGGGGGAAGAATTATCCTTCCAAGAGCCGGCAGACATCTTGGCTTTTTCTCACAGATGCGTTCATATGAGCCAGCATAAGAACAGACAGATGTTGAGATGAAACCTCACAAATATGGGGTTAAAATCTGCATAATCACCAGCAGAAACTCTCTAACGTATACTCAAATTCAGCAGAGCAGAGAATGCAGGAGAACATGGAGGACGTGAACTGTTACAGATGTCAAACTCTTTCAAACCACTTTAGATAGCATTAGCTCTGTTTCTCGTGTGATTGGGTGAAATTGGCGTTTGAGCTGTCTTTACTCCGTGTGAAGTAAGGACAGAACGAAACCTAGCTGCTTTTCATCATTCATTCATCTACGTCTAGGTGGCCTGAGAGACGGTGTCCAGCTCTCATTCTACCAATGCTCCGGTAATCCGTGGAAAAAATTATAACACTGTTATTAACCGGTAACACATGGATAATGCAGTAACTCATACAACATGTACGTTGCTCTTGCTTGGATGTAGCACCACATGGGCAATGGTGGTGCCTCCCAAATATGAATCTGGGAACCCAAGGCTCTACAACTTCTAGGACTCTCCCTGGTCTAAAATACCTGGTTCAGATAATCATGGGATTGATAATTAGCTTTGTGAGCTGAATGCAGCATCTTTGAGAAGAGGAGAATTGTAAAATATGCTGTTACTTGGAAGCCCATTAGCAGGACTGGAAAACACTGGGCTAAACCATAGATGCTTACATCTGATGAGTCCTATCAACATCCGTCCGAGAATCAAGTCGTCCATTTATACATCTTGCCATTTGAGCAGATACCGTTCAACTACTTCAAAACAGTGTTGATGTTTGTCTGGCTGTGTTTTTCTTTCTCACACTGCAGCATTTGTAAGTGGTGTCTTCAAGGCATTTGCGTCTTTCCTGAGAGAGAAACATGGAGAGGCTCACTCACAGGTGAGGTGAATGAGAGATGTGTTTGGCAGAACACACCGTTGGCTCATCACAGAGGAACTGGACCAAGATGATCAAGATGAAACTCTGTGAACCAGGCCAGGGTGGATTCCTCAGACCCTAACCACTCCCTATTCCGACAGAGTCTTGGAAAAGCAAATGATTTATAGAGTCAATCACACTCATACTGATGTAAGGAGAGTGGGAATGACAGTGAGGGGCAATAGCAGATTTAATCAAAGCTACCCAGAGAGACGCCTTCCTCCCGCCTTGGAGTACACAAAGCCATCTTTAAGCTTAGTTGTCTCATCTGATTCTATCATTGGTATTTGACTCTTTTTCCACAAACAGATAAAGCGATCAATCTGCAACCCAAAGAAAGGTTTTAATGAATGGGAACATTGACCAGTTGCAGTACTGGTTATCAGTATGGGACTTTAGGGAGAGCCTGATGTCTGTCTTCACATGCTTTCCAGCCATTTTAAGTACTCAGCGTGAATGTCTCTCTATTACGAAGGCCTCTTAAAATAAGCCCAGCAATAGCTCTATCTAAGAATCAGTGTTTATTGTGCTCAGTGACTTGATTACATTGTTAACGGGACTGATTTAGTCCATTATTCAAGGCTAATGCCTGGCCAGCCAGGACCTTGCTTGATCGCTCTCTTTCTCTTTTTCCCCCTTCTTTTCCTCGTTTTTAACAGAAAAGTGTCTTCTGTTAACTGTTAAAACCTGCAAAGATTTTCTTATTAGTTTATCATATGAAGAAGAAACAAAGGTTATTTGTTGGGTGTGGTGTGTGCTGTGACAGACATCAAGAATAGTGAAGCATTTACACATGTAACCTATGTGTGTAAGGCATTGATACCGTTCAGCAAATTATTGAACGTATTTTGGTGAAGGTAGTATTGTCATAGTAAATCAGTAATATATGTAAAGAAGAAAACCGCTGCATTTGTAGTTCCTCTATTATGTGCACATCATGGGAGTAACACACACACACACGCACACACACACACACACGCACACACACATACACACACACACACACATATATATTTCTTTTATATATATATATATATATATATATATATATATTTTTTTTTTTTGGAATATAAGAGTTTATCAAATCCCTTTGGTAAATATGAACATATTTCTCAAGCCAAATCGAATGACTATCAAGCGCCATCTACCGACATGAATTGCATTTTAATATGCGTACAGGAAAAATGTTGAAGTTTGGCGTTTGGACAGGGTCGGTGACAGAAGTTGGCACGCACACGTATTTCATGAATCCCACATTTTTCTGTCGCTAATGAACAAACGTTTTCAAAAATTTTTCATAAAAGAATCAGATTAAATCCTATGTGTTTAGTTAAATTTGTCGTCACCTTAAATTATATGAAAATGAAGTCTTCAGAATTTTACATGAAAGCGAAAAAGCTCTGCTCAAGTTCCAAAACAAAAGTTCAACGCAGTATAACAAACGGAGGAGACATTTATGTAAGACAATGTTCTTTTATTATAGTTCATATTTTTTGGCATATATATAATGTTCATTTTACAATTGAAAAGTATTTAAAACATTCGTATTACATTTGCAATATGGCGTTTGTAAAAAGTGCTTCCATTTCCTTGCTGTATATTTTAAGATTTATATAATCCAAAAAAGTTCAGCCAGTGATAACAATAAAGACGGAGAAATTTAAAAGGCACTGGATGTCTGTATCTGGTCGAGTGTTCTCATACAAAAATACAGTTCACATGAAATGCACATACGAAAGAATTGAGTTCCACAGCAAAACCAGTGAGAAAGCACATGGTGATCTTCGCCCGGAATCCTCCAAAAGACGGCAACAGACGTTGCATACAGAGGCACTCTTTCACATTTTGTATTAATTACACTGCATAAATACAAAGCTTTGACTCTATAAAGCGTGCACTGAGAGGCGTTTTAAAGATCAGTACCCGAACCTATGGCAATTTTCAAAATAAAATGTGCTTCATCTGGTCGTTTCTGACGACATATAGTGCATACAAACTGCTTATATGAGGCAGATACCACAATATGCTGACTGTGGTCCAGTCCTTTACTTTGGCATACTGTCTAATTCAGTAAATTTCACGCCCCTCATTCAAATACGTCAAGCATACAGTAAATGTTCTGTACCTGTTGTTGTCACGGGATATAAGCCTGATGGAAGAATGCCAAGAGAGTCCAATCAGTGCACTTTTCTTCCTTCGCAAAGAAGTAAAGACTTGTGCACTTCAAAGTTTTAATGTAGCTCAAAGGGCACTGCGTACAATTTGAAAAGGTTGCCAAGAAGGGAAAAGAAGGGTGGTAACTTTCAAACATAACAGAGTGAAATTATACCCTATATTAGCTGCACTGATATGTTTTGCGTAGCTAACACACATTCTTACACAGAAGACACACACACACAAAAACAACCAATAGTCCACAGTTCGAATGTGTGGCGAGATGAGCTTATCGTTTTGTACAAAAGGCACATGTATATCACAGCTGCCTGGCTCCTTAAGAAACAACGGTAAAGAATCTGTCAGATCTAGGGCGAGTTTATCCAGCAGACACATTCGCACCACTTCCAAGTTTAACATGTCTTGAGTCGGTCCTTTAGGCGCAACTGCCCATGGCTTTGACAAAAGAGCCATCGGGAAGCTGCCTGAAGATGCCCCGTAATGTCTCCAGTTCACGCGTGAGGTGTTCTACTCTCTTGCGCAGTCTCTCGTTATCCGCAGCCAGCTCAATCACCTTCTGTTGCGTCTCCGCGTTGCGCATTTTCGCCTTGTCCCTGCTCTTTCGCACGGCGACATTGTTTCGCTCTCGCCTGAGTCGATACTCAGGGCTGTTCTTGTCAATCTGCTTCTTAGATTTGCCCCGGTCACTGCTACCCATCAGCTTCATCGCACCGCCAGGCAGATTGCTCTGCTGGTGGTGCGGGCTTGGGACAGGGGTCGGTGGAGGCGTTGGATGCCCCGGCTGAAGGTGCATGGTGGTCTGCGCACAATGCGCAATCTGATACTGAAGATGGGATAGATGCTGCGAATGATGTTGAGGGTGGTGATATGTTGGCGGCACTGAATGCCCCATGTCTTCTTCCTCCCTGGGCTCTTGTTTGATTGCCACAGGTCTCATTCTTGTGGATGGATTGTCGTAAATTGGCTCCAGTTTAGAAGAGTCCATATAGCCGGCCATGCAGCCATAAAGTTGTTGCGGAGCCCCCGGTGTTCCATTAACACCGTGGGGGTAGTCGTAGTCGCCACTCGCCAGCTTGAGTTTTTCTGGTTTCGAGTTGTTGTGAAATAAGTCAGCCAGGAATTCGTCGTTGAAGGCGGCTGGGTCAATGTAAGCACTGATGTCAATTGAGTTCTCGTTGTCACAGATTTCGCTAAGGTCTCCGGCAACAGCTGTATCTTTGTAGCAGTAGGCACTCTGCTGATTATGTGCGAGGCTGGTCATGAGGGGTCGTGGGGCGACCTCGTACAGATTTGGTTGCTCCATGGAGTATCTAAAACCTGCCAGACATGGTGAAGAGCTCCGGGAATCCAGCTTGCTCGGAGTACCGGAGAGAGCCGCACTGGCTTGCTGTTTTGAAGAAGGATTTGGCTTGCAGTTGGTCCAAGAAATGCTCCTGTAGCCACGAAATACGCTTAAGAGTTTCTGGGAGTTAAATGTTGCAGTTCTGGAAATATGGGCTTGTCTAAAAGGCAGTCAAAAAAGTTTGAATTTCTAACTGCCTCTCAGCTGAGGAACCTCACATCTGTCAGTGTAAGCTGTAGTCCGTCTTATATATTATCTGTGAAAAGGGGCGGGCGCACTCTGGGTCCTAATGCGCACTAAATCCTCTGTCAAGCTGCTCATTAAAAAATAACAAGATTCATAAAATCGATTTAGAGACAGAAATTCGAAAAATTCATCAAACAGTGAAACACACATACATCAAAACCATTTGAACAAGTTTGCAAAACGCAGACGAATTTTTGGTTATTAATAACCAATTCCAACTGGAGCTGTGCAAGCACCAGGTCTCAAAAGCAGGATTATTTGACAGTTATCCCGATCACAGGGTATTCATTTATTCTGTCCCATTCATCCATAATGCGCGCGCACACTTTCTGATGTTCACCCGAAACATTTTTCTTCATTTTCCGATCAAACTCTCAAGCTAAAGTGGTGCAAGTCAAACGTATGATATTTGTCTTTCCTCGTCTAATCACAAAAGCCCATATCCTACTGAGAAAAGTAAAATGTAAACTTAATTTATATTCGTATTATCTGTAGCATAATGGAGGTTAGTCTCATCTGATTAAAGATTATACTAATAATGTATGAATAATGTGCGTGATCCAAACTAGATACTTGTAGTAATAGGATTCGTTTTCTACTGACGTACTTACACTGTCAATAACGAAACAATTCCTTTTGTTGTTTTAGGAAAATTATTTAAACGACGCTCAGATAAAAGTCTAAAAATTCAAGCCGAAACAATTGATCAAATATATTTGGTTTGATTTTATGATTATTTTCGTTTGATTACCCTGTGTGTTCTCACTGTTTTGACAAGAACATCAAACAAATAAACGATCAAATGTATTTGACAGGAACCCGTCAATAGGGCTCAGACATTCACATTGTCTGATAAAAAAGTATGTCTTTCAATCTGTTGAGCGCGTGCAGGCGACTTGCTCTCATGTGTACTGAATTAAAGTGTATACATGTATACAGTGTATATACATACATGTTAGTGCAAAATAAAGTTAGAGCACTAATAAATAAAGAATTAAAAAATAATATTTATGAAAGAATAACCTGCTGCACAAATAAAACCGTATTTAAGTTAGTTACCAAAAAGAGTCTGAGAAGTGCAGCTTAGGTTGATGACTGATCCGAGTGCCGATGGTTTTAATTATTTAGACTCTCGTAAAATTAACACAATCGTGTATTTTTCCTATAATGTTTATGTAAATAGGCCTATTTTGCAACACATTATGCAGCTACTCGGGATGAAATATATATATATATATAAATCAGTGCAATATTTCAGCAGTTCAGCGGAATAGACGCACCATGATCTACTGTATGCCAAAATAAACAGACTACCACACGACTCAGAATGGTTGGAGAGAAAAGTCCAGCGTGACAGATGCATGATCTGAACCTACACGAGCTGAGCGCTCTTACTCGTCCGTTAAAATGTCTATAGGCTGGGAGCTCCCTCTATTGTCTAAGCGTGCGTTTGGCACGCTGCATTACACACAAAGACCTGAAAATACATGATTATTGAGTCATGCGAAATATTTTGCTTATTCAGGAGATAATACATTGCAGTTTTTTAGAGAGGTTCTGATTTATGGTGATTCTGATTCATATTTTCGCAGTGATAACAAGGACCGATTGAACTGAACTGATAAGACAGCTGTCACGGTTGTGAATTCTGGCAGTGGTAGAAGGACAGTGATTGACTTCTGTACCACATTAGGCCTACAGTGTAGATTTATTTAGCCAACACGGGAGCAGCTTGGCAAATATGATGTAATTATTTATACGACTGAGACAGCCAAATCGTGATTAGAAACGATTCACTTTAATGAGGTGGAAACTGTGTACGAAATATGATCATGCGCCACAGTTTACAGCGGCCAGGCTCACATGTCAAACCTGAAACTGCGTGAAAGGAAAAGAAACCTTGAGAAATGTGATAAGTGCCCCGTGGCCTGATTTCACCTCTGCTGTATACAAACATCAGACGTTCACATGGCCGCCTTTTTCTATTGACCGAGTTCATTAACCTAAAGTATTTGACGAACTATCGAACGGACCATGATGTAAACTAATGAACATTTTCATCATCCTTCATGCTAGCTTCATTCACCACCACCCATTTTCATCCTAGTTTGAGAACGTCAGAGTAATAACGTGCTTTGAAGTCAAAGTGTAATTATGTTGGCAGTCAGAGCCTCCAAACAGCATTAAAATCCTCCAAGCAAAATTAACGAATAACAATTCATGACAAACTTTGTTTTCAGTTTCTGCAACCTGTTTTGCCATGGGCTTGTCATGACAATGTGTTAGCAACTGCATAGGGCTTTAAATTTTAAAATTTGTTCTCTTGTCAAATTAAGAGATGTGGAGCTGTAGTTTGCACTAGCGTGCAACTGTTCCTGTAGCGCTGTGTATGATCTAATGATTATATTTCTTATTACATAAACGCCCGAAACTGCAGCACCTTCTCTGATTGGTTTAAAGAGCTTTGGTTCTCGTTCATTGGTTCGCCGGACAGATTTTCCCTACATGGTAAAACAGATTTCGCAATACTCCGAGGCACCACTCCGCGAACTAAACAATAACAGAGAATACGAATCGTCTTCACTGTCAACAAACGAAGACAAAATTGATTGGCGACTTGGTGGATGAATTACAAGACGTAAAAGTTGCTGAAATAAGGTCTGTTGTAAATTTCTAATGTTTATTTGTTAGTTAGCTACAGTTGAATGTTAACTGTTTGGCATGAGCATGGGACCTTGCTTGCTAAATCGATTGCGAAACAGGTTTCAGTCTCCTGAATTAGCTAGCTCGCTAAGCACAAGCGGAACAATGTATTTGCAAAAAAAGTAGACTATTAATCGCTACAGGTTCTGCCAACTTTACCATTCTTCAAGCCTTTAGATATAGAAAATGAAAAGCCTAGCAAGCTGATAGTTTAACATTAACATGATGGGCTAACTGTTGTTAATGTGTCTCTCAGGAATGTGCCGAGTTAGCTCGCTAGCCAACACTATATTTCTACGTTAGCAACCAAAGAACATTGTTATACTCACTGAAAAATAGTGAATTATCTCATTGATTAGCTAATGTATTTAAAATTGTGTTTGTGAAGTAGTCTGTTCGCATCGTCGGTGGGTGGGAGGTGGGTATTCCCCTCATTCCATTTTGGTGAGGTAAGGTAACCTAGCTTAGCTGTCTTAGCTAACTGGGCTGGTCTTTTTGAAATGTAATTAGGTTGACTGTTACATAGTTGTTAACCGGCCATCGTTGAATGTTGTCTTCTTGTATTAAAAAGTGGCACGGCGTTTAATCTTTGACAATCTGTAAGGTTCTGTGCATGTTGATATGTGATTAGAATCTATACGGTGTTAAGCAAAGTTGAGGTTGAGGAGTTTCCCTCTTGCACGGCACAAAGAAAGTGAGGGAGGGGGCGGGGGCTGGCTATGCGATGATGCAACCACTGGTAACTCGCAAGCGAGCCCATGCCCAAACAAGAATGAAACTTTGTCACATGTGCACATTCCTTTTGCAGCAGTAGCTTGATCTACAGTTGCTATAGTAATATTGCGGCGTTAATAGGCCGTTAAACTGACGTAAGGTGCATGCATACTAAGTTACTACACATTTTTATTGAGAAAATGTTCAAGCAGTCGGTGTATCATTCTACCCTTTTTCATTTTCAAAGTTTTGGATTGTTTGAGTGGGTTTGTTTCCTAATCAAACATTGCAAAATTGACGGTTGTATTATTTCGCTGTTAACTATATAGTTGAAGGATATGCTATTCTGACATAAAACATCTCTTTGTGTTCACAATTTTGGGTGCTTCTCAGAACATGTATCTGAAAAGCCCTGGTGCACAAAGGTTTGCCGTGTTGCTGTGTTACTAATTGTATATCATGGTGACAGTGCTGTTGGAATGTTCATCATCCCCTGGTCTTTTCCTGTTATCACAAAGCGGAGACTCTCATATTACAGAAAGACATGTGCACATTGTGCTTTTTGCTGCTCAGTTAACATGCAACTAACATTTTTTTTATCATTATCATCATTTTTTACAGTGAAGATCGACCCCAGTAGTCGGAGAGAGAATTACCAGGCAAGAAAGTGGATCCAAATGAGCAAGCCGTCGCAGCAGAAATTAACTACAGACCAGAACGGGGTTAGTGTGATTCAGAGTCAAGCTCACAGCAGCACAGCAACATCGGCGACAGCAGCAGGACTACAGCAGGTACAGAATGGATACCACTCCGTGTACAAATACTGTAGGAAGTAAAAGTTAGGACAGAGTCAAATAATAACGTTAAACGCTACCCAGACTTTGTGAGCTGAACAGACTAGCCCACACGTTATGTTAACTTTGACCCAAAAGTTTACTCAAAAGCTGTTCAGTTGCCTTGAAAAATCGCAAGATTGTCACGTGATCTCATTAATTTGGCCAAACTATCCATTATTCAGTTTGTTTGTTTTTTGGCATGTAGTTGTAAGATGTTGTTATTTAATCAGTTTGCACCATAGTAGATCAATTGTGATGTACTTCATTTTTATATCAAGGTATTGCTATGCAAAATATTCCGTTATTTAATATCAGTATTTTCACAAAAAAAAGAAAGAAAACATATTTCAAATATTTCAAACTATTCTTATTTCATGCTATTTCAGATAATAATTTTGTATAAAATTGCTATTTTGAAATTCTGTTCATGTTGATATCCCCCTTCACTGACTGAAGTGTAAAACTGGTGCCAGAAAATTGGATTGTTTTTTTTTTTTCAATTTCAGGTGCCACAACTTGTACCAGTAAGTTCTACAGGAGGCGGTAAGGCCACACCCCCAAGCAAGATGAAGAAACCAGTTGCAGACAAGGACAGCGAGGAGTACCGGCAGCGTCGGGAGCGCAACAACCTGGCCGTGAAGAAGAGTCGAATGCGCAGTAAACAGAAAGCGCAGGATACGCAGCAGCGCGTCAACGAGCTGAAGGAAGAAAACGAGAGACTGGAAGCCAAGATTAAACTCCTGAGCAAAGAGCTGAGTGTGCTCAAAGATCTCTTCCTGGAGCACGCCCACAACTTGGCCGACAATGTGCAGCCCCCCAGCACCGCCCCAGATGTCTGTAACCCCGCTCAGAACAACAGCAATAGCAACAGCGTAGTCAACAACAACAACAACAACAACAACAACGCCAGCCAGTGAAGACGTAGTTTAGAGACACACTTTTTTCCTTTTTTTTTTTTTTTATGTCACTTTTTTTCCGGAGAAGGTCGGCTGTTTAATGTTTCATCTTCTGTATTTCTTTCTTCATTTTTTTTCCCCTTTCCTTTATTTTTTCCAATCGTCGTTGCCACAGTTCACTTTCACTTCTTTGTCGTTCTTGTACGCTCAACATTGTTTTCCCATGTGGTGCGTAATTGTGCCCGTGGGATGTAGATGTGCATCAGCCAGCTCATTTGCGCAGTGGCTTATCACACCATCTCTATGGCAACAGCAGTGTTGAGTTGCAGGAATTGATTTGACGTGTGCAAAATTCCTGATGGTTTGCCAACAGCCATTTGTCAAATAATTCCTAAGTAGAGGATAGTTAGTTTAAACTTAGTGTATGTTTTTTCTACAGTCTAGAAAAAAAAAAAACATGACCAGCAACAGCCTTGCAAGTTTGTAAGTTACATTTTCATGTTACTGTCCCGTTAGTTGAACTAATATCTTGTGGCTGCGTTTGATTATCTTTGATTTGGATTTCAGCTACATGCAGTAAGGCAAACAAGACTAATGATAGGGGGACATTTTTCTTTTGGCTTGTGCTTGTCATGAACAGTTTTTAAAACAACCTTGAGAGAAAAGTAGATAGTAGTTATATTTTGGGGGAAAAACAAAAACTTTGAGAAAGCTTTGAGGAGTTTTAATTGTGGCTATGCTGTTGTTTAAATACCAGCGCCACTCTTTCTAAAGTGGATAAAACAGAAATTTAAGTTTCTTTTTCAACAGTGGCAGCTGAGAGACAGAGTAGTTCACAACGAACGTTCGCCGCCTTGATTTTGTCATATAGATGCAGGGGATTCACAATGAAATTTGAAAGAAAAAAAAAAAAAAGAGTGGTTCTTCGGCTGCATTTTAAATGTTTCTGGTGCTTGTACTAGCTAAGCCCTACACAACCCAGTTTGGCCAATCGGAGCAAGATTTCGATCCAGGTGATAAAGTACATGGTTACAACCGCCACCTGCAGAAGACGCAGCTGTTGAGGACCAAGTAGAATTGGTCTGGTGTGACGATGAGTGCATATGCACAGATCTTTGATAAAAAATAGGAGGGTTTTTTTGTAAGGAAGAAGGAAAAAAAGAGAGAGAGTGGTGGATTTAATTCCTAGACATCTCAAGAACAAGATGATTCTCATGCTGTTGCATCATAATGGATTTGAGACTATGTTTTTGTTTTTTGTTTTTTTGACAAAGTTAACAGCAGGAGAATGAGGACCAGGGTCCTGAGTCTCCTGTGTGGATGTTGGACTGCAGACAAAGCCAGACAGACAGAGTCATGGTAAACCTGTATGTGCTAGAAGCCATGGGCTAGTTGTCAAAACAAAAAGCTGGACGGGTGGGGCAGGAACTTTTTCTGACTCAGCAGTTTTCCAGCTTCAAAGGCAATCAGCTGTCCTAAATCTAAGTTTGTAGTTACCTCCGAGTAATAGTAATAAATAATAATAATAATAATAATAATAATAATAATGAAATACATTTCCATTTTTAAGAAGGAAAAAAAGAAGAACGTTTTGGTGTGTGTGTGTGTATTTGTATATATATAAGAAAGTGAGTCTCACACGGCCATTTTTGTTTTTGCCTCTGTTGACAAGCTTTTGTACCTCAGGCTAGACTTGTTAGCCTCACCAAATAGGGCCTTTAGTTTCTTTATATTACAATATACACCTGACATAGCAGAAATACAGGACCTCTAAAACACCTTTTTGCTAATTCTGTTTTCTTGTTTTATCTTATTTTCTAAAGCATGAAATGATTTTTGCATGGTCAGCACTGTTCAGAAATACTTTCTTTTTGCACTACAAAATAGAGGAACAGCAAATCAGGCATCATGTCAAACCACATATGGAACAGTGTGTTTTTTTTGTTGTTGTTGAAACAGGGATATGACTTTAAATGAATAGAAAATACATGGAATCCTTTGGAAAACATACCAAAAAAAAAATGACCCTAAAACTTCAGTTGATGTTCCATGAATGTTTGATTGGCATATTTTACTTAAACACAAAATGTTGCTGGGCAGCATTGTTCTTTTGACTTGTGACTTGCTTTTGTACAAAAAGTATATTGGGTTATTGTGCATTGTAAATTAAAAAAAAAAAGAAAAGTAAATGTTCAACTTGAGCTGTGATTGTGTGTTTTATTGCACAGGGATGGTTTAAATCAGTGATTCTCAACTCCAGTCCTGGGGGCCCATTGTCCTGCACATCTTTTGTTTTAACTCTTGATCATCACAGTTAATTGAGCTGATCAAGGGCTTGATGATTAATTGATCAGTGGAATCAGATGTGTCAGTCCCGAGTTAAAACAAAGACATGCAAGACTGGGTCCCCAGGAATGGAGTTGAGAATCACTGGTTTAAACTATACAGAAATGTATTGGAGAACATACAGAAATATGTATTACATCTCATCTCCTCTCCAAGGGACAGTAAAGACAGTCATATGGGATTTTAAATTAAAGTATTTTATTATTATATTGGACTGTCGAGTTATGTGCTTTGACTCAGTTGTGACAGATTAAGTCTCGGAGAGATTGGAAGGTCTTTCAGAAGGTCTAGGGATCTGAACAGTCTGGTGTTTTGTATGCTCGGAGAACCCGTTTACAAGTACATTTGATTTTAGAATAAAGTGAATCTTTATTAAATCACAACAGTACGCTTAGTGAGCATATCTCAGTCACAAAGAAAAACATGTTGAAGGTTCGGCTCTAGAACCCACAGCGTGACTGACTATCTTCTCAGGCAGTGTAAATACAGTTCCAATATTGGAAACACCTTTATTTAACAAAGTTTGTGGGGGTGATTCAGCTGAGCTTTGGGCTGTCACTGGGCGAACTCCAAGCCAAACTATTTTTATCAACGTGCAAGGACAGATCGATGAGAACAGCTTATTTCAGCTCTGAGCAAACAAAAGAGTTAGGTGGAACTACTATGACTTTTTAATGCAACTGGCGAGAGGCAAAGTCACTGTCACGCTGCACGAAGTGGACACATCACTTCAGTTAAGCTTAGCAACCCGTGGCAAGGTCTCTGGATTGCTACAAAGCTGTCACTTTAATTGATTTTTGTTGAACTGTAGACCAAAAAAAAAAAAATTCAAACGGGTAATCAACCTCTCAGAGCTCTGATGTTTTGTAGCGTGATATACTTAAGCAAATAAAATGTTAGCCTTTTCAGTTCAGTAAATGCAATGGACCTAAAATGAATTAAATTTAAATTTATAAATTGATTTTAGAGGTCAATATACAATAATAAATTACCAGTAATTAATTGTAAGTAATTGATGGTAAGGATTTGATTAATTGTTTATCTGCCTGAATTGATCAATTTGAAATTATGGCTCTATTAAGCAAGCTGAAATTATGAAGAGACTGATAACAACACTCTTCATAAGAGGTTTGGTAGACACAAAAAAAAAAAAAAAAAATCAGCAGATGAGAGATTGTATAGGTAAATGTGGTGATAAAGCCAATGTTTACTCCAAGGTGCAAGAAGGTTATCAGTCTACAGGTCTGGATTGTTCTGGTTTAGGTTAGCCTTGAACTTTTACAGTAGATATGATTGGAGATATTCATCGGGTAACAACACTGGGTAACTATCCTTTCACGTGATACCTAAATATGACAGAAATCATTTTCAAACTGCTTTGCAGTTTCATCTCATAGACAGCAAAGAATCAATTCAACAATCTAAGCTTATATTTAACACAAATATGACCCCCTCATCCTGCTTCCCCAAAAAAGAAAAAAAAAAACAGTAATCACACCTGGAGAATTCACAAGAAAAGCATTACTCCCACTTTCCTCAGAAGTCTGAGTTCGCCATCAAACACTACAGGGTGTGTGGTACTGGCCTTCAGCCAGCACTGTGATGCACGTCAGATCCGAGAAAGTGGGATGAGGTGTGTCTTCTCCCAGGTATGCGTGGTGCACCTGCAGGTATGCTTTACCTGTAGTGCTAGTTGCCGTTGTATTTGATAGGAAGTGTGACGTATCTTGAGACAGAGGTTTCCCAGCATAGCGGAAAGAGCAGGGGCAAGTCGAGTTCTTGCACCTCAGCAGTGTCTTCTTACTCGTCCTTTCTCACAGCTCCGAGATACAGTTTTTAATAGAAATCATTTTCAAGTTCACGGAGCGCGCAGATGACAACATATAATATTAGAGAGCGTTCGTGAAATAGACCTTATGTTTCTCGCCGGTGCCTTCGTAAAACGCTTCAAGAACAGAGACCGAAAAGGGGAAAAAAAAAAGCGTTAGCACAGAAAAAGGACATATAAAGGAGTTAAAGAGATCAAAAAGAGATATCGAATAAGAGATAATAATGTGTTCTGTTGGGTGGGATAGTAACAAAGATGTATAGACATACTAAGAGAGACTGAGAGTGTCCAGAGGTGATCTGGTTCAGAGATGCATGCCCTTTAAAGCTGACGACAGGTGCAGGGAGTTTGGCAAGTTTGATGCTTGAGTAAACAAGCACTGGTCCAAGGACAAACTCTGGGAGAGCTCTGGCAAACACGCATCTTACCACTTCTTCTCTACCAGACCAGCCAGGTCCGCAAACTCAGCAAATGACTGAGGCCGGACGGGACACAACCAGATTACTGCCGTCTGGAAGATTACAGAATATCTTTGCGACACTGGCTTTCTAGGAAGGAATTCTATATCTGGCACTGCACTAGATTTTATTTAACAACCTCAGAGAAACGACTGTCTAGAAAAAATATTATGAAACAGGTAGATTACTTTGAGATATGTCTGAGAACCTCATGATTATGGGATGTAAAGATTATAGACGATACATTGTACATGAAAGATGGATTCCAGTAAGACTGGGTTTGGCACGACCATAAAGTTGTTAGACATAGAGAGAGAGAGAGAGAGAGAGCGAGCGAGAGAGAGAGAGAGAGAGAGAGAGAGAGAGAGAGAGAGAGAGAGAGACCTTTTACCATAGCCACTCTGTACACATGCGAGAGCCTAGTGGTAAGAGAGTTAATCATTAACTGACTGACATCATCATCACCCCAGACTTGTAATATTGCTTCTTTCAAGGCCACACAGACAGCATGACCTTGCCACAAGAATGTTCGGTAACACATGTACCTTATGTCCTCTCCCAGACAGAGTGAGAGAGAGAGAGAGCAAGAGAGAGAGAGAGAGAGAGAGAGAGAGAGAGAGAGAAAAAGAAAGAAGCGAGTAAGCATCTCACATACCATGGTGGATATAAATATCACTTTTCATTCAAAATGATGAAAAATATAATCTGTTCTGCTGTTTTGTTGGATGCCATGTTCACTGCAGCATTCAAAACTGTTACATACAGATCTTTTTCTGAGAAAGTGGTGCTAATACATTTCTGTTGTTGTCGTTAGGTTTATCCATCTATGAGAGTGTATATTCTTACAGCGCCTACTGTCACCTCTGATAAAGATGAAACCCATCTAACCTGGGGTCTCCCCCTTCCTCTCCTCTCTTTTCTCCCTCTGGCCAAATTTGCCTCTCTTTCCTCCCTTTACCTGACTTCATATGACTAACTTTCCTATCCAACATGTTTTTTTCTACGGTTTCCCTACCTTGTTCCATTGCATTTTCAGTGTTAGTCTTATCCACATTCATATGCCGTCCAGAGAAGCGTATTTGAAGAATGGAACAGGTAGTCAGCTTTAAAATTACACTGATTAAGCTCGCTGCTGAAGTATAGCGTGTAAACTTAACCAAAACTGATGCCAATACAGGTGGAGCATAATCAGAGCAGAGGAGAAGTCCAGCTATATGAGTTACACTTCAGCCGAGCACAACAACATTTTATTGATATTCACAGTACCAACAGCGCTATTACTCATTCCAAAGGAGTATGAAGGAGTAGCTTAGGTTGTAAAACTGCAAGAGGAATGTTAGCAATGCTGATGTTGTTTACTCCAGTGCCTTTCTCGCTGTCTTCTGCCTCAAGTTCTCATAAATATCATACCATTCGAGGACACAACCTTTCTCTATCAGGCTCTGAAAACCTATCCAATTTACAATACCAAGCAATCAGGGCTCCCTTAATCCATACCGATTTGTGAATTTACAGTCTTATCACTGAACCTCGCGAAACAGATCGAGTTCAGGAGTTTTCCTAAAAACTTAATGTAATATTACAAATACAACACATGATAACATGTTTCATAAAGCACAATGTTTTAATGTTTTATAATGCTAACTATATGTATCTGTAATGGCTCATTGTTTATAGTGATTACAGTGATTATAAAATTATTTTGATGTTTCTGTAGATCACTTGCGATAAAATGCTATAAGACTGGAAGTGATAAAACAAAAAGATGGAACAAAGGACTAGGAAGGGACTAAACCTCGGAAGACAAGGAAAGGTTTCATGCTAACACCATTTGAATGCTATTACACATGTCTGATAAATGGCCTTATACAGTTCTTCATATTGTACCTTTATGAGGCCTCATTGGTAAACATCTTTATTGTGCCTCAGGTCTCAACAGCAGAAAACACAGTAATATCGCCAAACAGCTGCTAGGCTACAAAGATATTTCTTCAGAATCGGTTATGCTAGCTACAGCCCCACTGAGACATGCCCCTTGCAATGGTCCTCGGGGATCGTGCCGTTCAGTAAGATGAAATATTGCAGTGGTTTTCTTTTCGATTTTGTTTTGTTTTGTTTTTAAAAACCAAACACCTAGAAACTAGAGACCGAACGTTGGCTTGCGGCATGCCTCAAATAAAGCTGATATTGCCGTTTTGTGCCACCAGGATTCTCATCAGTGGAGAGTGGAACACTGTTGCTGGCTGCCAACCGATATCTGAAAAAAAGACAACATTGTCAGAACTTGAATTGAATTTTTTTTTTTTTGCTTTCTTGCTGGTCACATTCAACAACACATTCAGCAATTTACCTGTCGAACACTTTAAGCATAATCAGTTTAATCAGTGTTCACGAACGACTGAGTTGCGATAATTTATGCCTTGCAGTCAGCCTACATTGTGAAGCGACGATTCATTGAATGTCTTTATTTTTAAGCAATAACAAGTCATTGTATCTGCTTTTGGTTAATACTTTAGACATTATGGTGGTATTTTAAGTTTGTTTTTATAAATTGCAACTGGTAGATTAAGTAAAGTGCTGCATTTTTTTCTAGCTATGCTAAGCATTCGAAAAGCATTACGGCATAATAGTTTTATAACATTGCTTAAACATAGCATACAACAGGTCAACAGGACTCCAACAGGGATAGCTTGGCTGACAACCTCACTGGTGCAAAGTCATTGGCTTGAAGCTCCAGTGCAAGGAGGTCATTGGCTGGAGGTCCATGGGCATTGGGTGGTGGCTCAAGCAGGAGAAGGTCATTGGCTGGTGACTCAAATAGGAGGAGGATTACTGGCTGATTGCCTCAGTGATAACAAGTCATTGGCTAGACAATCAAGTCACAGAGGTCATAGGTTGATGGCTTTAGTGGGATGGGTCATTGGCAGCTCCACTGGGGAAAGACCATTGGCTACTGGTACCTACAGGGAGGAGGTAATTGGCTGGGGACCCGTGTGGGAAGAGGTCATTGGCTAACAGCCCAAGTGGGAGGAGGTCATTGGCTGGCCACGATAATTGTGCTGCCAGGTGTCTGTGGTATGGGGTGCAGCAGCATACTCCTCTGATAAGAATAATTCCTTGTATCATCTCCAAAATTTCTCTGCACTACATAATAAAGTTAACACTTTAAAAGTCCCCAAACAGATCTGCAATGTTAATGTTTGGGAGGAGTGACAGGTGGCTTAAACTCAGGGAGAAATGGATCTTCGGGATCTTCATGGAGACATTTGCTTTATCCTTTTTCACCAGTTTCTTCCCATGTATTCTGGTATTTGCCATGTTTCACTAGTTTAAAAGGTGTAGAATGCGTTAGGGTGGATTTAGCTTGTGATGTTTAATGATGTTAGTTTAGCTTTAAATCAAATGGTTGATTGCCGTTCACTTGGGCAGTTTTTAACTGATTTGGAAGCGTGTGTCAGATTTACATATTTTAGAGAGGTGTATGGGAGTGAATTTATATTATGCTTAACTTGACCTTAGCACAGGGATGGGTTTTCCCAGTGGATACAGACAAATGCATTTTTCCCACACAGCTGCAAATATTGACAATGCATCTCTGGTCCTATTGCGTGGATCCTTAACAGATGGGCAGTCAAACATATTTGAAACTTTAAACATAAAAATGAGCGATGAACATTTCTTTAAAAGAGTCCCATTTTTTCCCTGGCAATCACGCCAAGATACGTTTGTTTAAAGTAAACCTCCTCCAAGAATTTGGCAAGAAACCTGTGGCTAAAAACATCTGGAAAACATGTCCTCCAAGTCTTTTTTATTGTTTGCTTTTTAAGAACCAAAAGCCCTAATGGTTTTCATAATTTAGCATAACGTAAAGGATATTAGTCTCTATAATCTTTCGTTCATGTGGCCATGCTCATAAAAGTCAGTTGTGTGGAGCTGTCAGTGCTGACTGAGTATCTGAGCTTGTCAAGCCAAGAACACTGAGTATCATTAAGCAGGTCAGATAAGGCAACACACACACATGGACACACACACACACATATACATATATACACATGCACACGCACACACGTAAACACATGCATGCCCACACAACCGTGTGCACATATGCAAACATACACAAACATGCACCAAGTCTGCCCCAACACAGACAAGCACGCACACACACACACACACACACACACACACACACACACACACAGATATATCCCTGTTGTCAATCCCTGTGCTTCCTCTCTATCCAAAGCACATGAGGTCACAAACATTTCTGTGCTCCAAGAGAGACCATCAATCTAAACAGGTTCACTATGAGGTTTGCGGTTTCACTTAGATGTTTTGGTACAGAAGAATCTGTGTGTGTGTGTGTGTGTGTGTGTGTGCATGCGTCTGTGTGTGTATGTGCGTGCGTGTGTGTGTGTGTGTGTGCACGAGCAAAAAAGGAGAAGAGTGATTCACTGGCTCAACTGCTCATCTAGAACTTTCTCAACCGGCCAGCTCTTGTTTCCTGGCCTGTATATAGCTCTTTTAACTTCAGCTGTGACTGCCTCTGTGGAGGAGAGTGGACCATCGGCAGCATGCACATAAGCCCGGAGGAGAACCTCTGTTTAAACAACAGGTTTGGCGGAGGGAGTCGTGACTCTGATAAAGCGATGTTATGTTCAATCCTGCCGGTCATCTTTGGGGTTAGACAGTGATGCTTGTCTTGTCAGGGCTTTCAGCTTTAACAGATGTGATTCACAGCACACTAAGTAACCACAACGAGACTCCCCCAACACAACAGGAGACAAAAATAAATGGAAAGCATCCTCCCCTCAGGGCCAAGAGATATCTTCCTCCTGACCCGTGAGGATCACCAACCATACCCCCAACATCTCTCTTTCAAAAAAATAAATCCCAAAACACTCTCTCTCTCTCTCTCTCTCGCTCTCTCTCTCGCTCCCGCTCTCGCTCTCTCTATCTGTCCTTTCATATCACTCACATATGCATACTTGTGTTGATACACATGTTCAAACTTACACACACACACACAAACACACACAGACCTTGGGGCCTCTCCCCATATCTGTCTGCCAACAATGTGAAATTTGTGTGTGCTCAGCAAAAGTAACTGGGCTTAGGAAGTAGATAGGCAAATCAGATGAAGGGAAGGAGTGACTCTGAGGCTCAGAGTAATATAAATCTCACTAGGCTCCAGAATCAAGCCTGGAACCGCTCACTATTCCAGCCATGCACAAAAACTAGCAAGCAGAGAAGTTTAAGGACCAGGGGGTGCGGAGACTGTCCAAATAAAGAGGAGCCACTGGACTGACATCCCACATCTGTTCACTGACACAACCCCCCCCCAGCCCCCAACCCCCAGAAAGCCCTCAAGTAAAAATGTTACCCCAGCGGTCTTCTACCCGGGCTGCAGAGAGCGACTTTTCACATCGGTGACAGGTAAAAGACCACAGCTCTGTGTAAGAGCAGAGTGTGTCGTTTCACCTGTTGGGCTACACATGGATAGATATGGACACCAATAGTATGACATGTATATGTGAAAGTTTTTATCTGCATATTTCTCACGTTTTACTGTCACGATAGATAGATAGATAGATAGATAGATAGATAGATAGATAGATAGATAGATAGACAGATAGATAGATATGACTCTAATCTCCCCATATAGCATGTAGCCGCTGATTGATTAAGTAAAGTTTGATCTCTCTCATATTTTTTTTCTAGCCTGTGAATTGTGTCTTGTGTAAGGCTAATCACACACAGCCTGGAAACAATTAATTTGGAACAGAGTGTACCTGCCAGTGGACCTTCCATTTCTAACCCCCATCTGACAGACGTATGAGCATGTTTTATGAGGAAATCACAAAGAGAGAGGAGGAAATAAAATCAAACGTTTGAGCTGCAGCCCACTGTTGTCTCGATACTGTGAGTAACAGCAAACGAGCTCTAGCTGGACTGTGGGGGAATGGACTCTGGTCTCTCTTGTGTGTGTGTGTGTGTGTGTAGATTCTGGAGCTCACATACAAACTGTGGTTGCCAAAATGTTCTCTGTCTACAAT
Source organism: Chanos chanos (assembly GCF_902362185.1). Taxonomy (NCBI): domain Eukaryota; kingdom Metazoa; phylum Chordata; class Actinopteri; order Gonorynchiformes; family Chanidae; genus Chanos; species Chanos chanos. The sequence goes on along the minus strand of NC_044496.1, from coordinate 7,319,873 downwards.
CTGGGAACCAAGAAGTTTAGTACAAATGAGTTCTGTAGTGTTTGCATGTGTGCGTGCTATAGAGCCAATTTCTCTCTCTCTCTCTCTCTCCCTCTCTAGCTCTCTCTCTCTCTCTCTCCCTCCCTCTTTATTTCTCTGGGTGACATAATGATAGAGAAAAACAGATGAGAGAGGAAGAGTGAGTGAGAGAGAAAGAGTGAGAGAGAGTGTGTTTAAATCTGGGATGCAATATTGTACCTCGCTCCTCCATGAGGAAGTACTTCATTCAAGGAAATGTTATTTAATTCAAGTATTCTACATTGTTTTTTATCATCAAGTTCCCATGACCTTGAGCTCCTTTTGAAAGTCATGCTTTCCAAACTTTTTCTATTAGTCTCCGTGAGCTCACACAGGAGTTTAGACTCTTAATGGTGTTTTTGGATCCACTCACACACACGGCAGGATCCTCTAAACAACCCACACAGTAGCTCTCTCTCTCTCTCTCTCTCTCTCTCTCTCTCTCTCTCTCATACATGCACACACTCGTGGATTCTTTCCACAATATGTTGGAATGAATTCTATGTCTATGTTAGGTAATTTTGAAATAGAAAAATTATTTAGAGAAAAATAAGGAGAGAGAGAGAGAGAGAGAGAGAGAGAGAGAGAGAGATGAGGTTGCAGATGGAGGTTTGGCTGTAAGTACATTCATTTGGAAGGGTGGGAAATGGCTTTGTTCAACCAGTCCAGCTTTTCTGAGTTTAGAAAGCATGTTCAGTTCTCAGTCTCTTGTCTGTCATAAATCCTGTTCAAAAAAAAAAAAATGTTGTTGCTGCTATGCATTCGATATATGTTCATAACTATGATGAAAAACTATAGATCACCCCTCTGTGTGAGGTTTAGTGAGTGCCATCTTTCTTAGTAACCTTTGGGTTTTGACCATGGCCCCTGAACTGGGTAAGCAGTGTTGTTATCAAGCCTGTAGTTATAGATCTCTTATGGTTCTACTGGGGCCCTGCAACCTTCAACTGACTCTCTCTCTCTCTTTCTCTCTTACACACACACACTCTCTCTCTCTCACACACACACACACACACACACAAACACACACACATGCGTACGCCACACGCCCACACATCCACACATCCACAAGTGCTCCCACACCCTCTATGTCTGCGAATCCATACAAGGTTAATTAGCAATGCACTTTGGAGATTTGCTGTGTTCCAGCATCATGGAGATTTAGTGTTTGAGTGGTGATGGGGAGAGAGTTTGGCCTGAAAGAGCTGAATCAGGATCAATGGCTCTAACCTTCTGTGCCGGACTAAAACGGACTCGCCGGGGGTTGTGCAAAAAGAAAACATTCATATCCACACATGCACACACACACACACACACACACACTAAAATTTAAATCTAGAGCTTTGGCAGTGTTGGCTGATTAGGGTTAGGGTCCATGTTTACCGCCTGGATTGATCAAGAAACCATAGTTCAGCAAAACTTTCAATCTTCCAAACGTCTGCAAACAATCATGGTCTGTTTGATTGATGGGTTTGAATAAAAACAATTGGTATTGATTGTCAAGATGAATTACGTGATAGATGCTGGGGTAAAAAAAAAAAAAAAAAAAAAAAAGAAAGAAAGAAGGAAAGAAAGAAAGAAAAAAAAAAGAAAACTGTGATGTATAATCATGGTTGTGCAGAAATGATATCGTCACTTGGAGAATGGCCTTGCAGTGTGGAACATATCATCTCTACTTTGCTTGAGGTTTGATGATTTATGCTACCTTTCCCAGGGCTGTAATATTTGTTATCTCTTAGCTTTTGGATGTGTATATCCTTTTTAAATTGATTTACACCATCCACATGCTCCAAAATACACACTGATCCTGCACTCGTACACGCACATGCATGCACACACACGCTCACACACACACACACACACACACACACATCTTTGCCCTGACCTGCTGTGACTCGTGGATGTTTGAGGTCTCCGTTTCTTGGTGTCAGTTTAACTGTAAACGAAATATGCTTCCATCACACCATGTTTTGCTGTTCAAGCCCAGTGATATCAAGCGAACACCAAATCTCATGCTGCGCTCAGTTCAGCTAGAAGGACTTTTTATTTATTTACTTTATTTGGTAGAAAAAATGGGGGGAAAAAATCACGTATTTTGCCATATCATGAAATATCTTCCCATGTGGTTGGAATAGTCTAGAACTCGGAACTCAGTTGTAGGCACATAGTATTTAATAAGTCTTCTCTGTTTATGTCTATGTTTGAACTCGCATACGCTCGCACACGCACACACACACACACACACAGACGCACGCACACACACAGACACACACACACACACACAGTGTGTGTGGTGTCCAGCTGGAAGCTATTTGACACTGCCCATGAGGAATCATTGAAGGGGAGACTGCCCCAAGCTGTTCTCTTCTCCGGGGTCAAACCGCCTCAGCTCCGCATAGGTGTGTTCTCTCCTGTTCCAGATCACAATCGTCTTGGGAGAAAGAGAGAAAGAGATAGAAAGAAACAAGAAGGAGAAATGGATTTGGGGTGAGAGAGAGAGAGAGTTGGGGGAGGAGGGAGGATAGAATAGAAACAGAGACAAGGAGCAAGGCGAGCGGAGGTCGCAGTGGTCACTGAGAACGAGGTTGTAAGATACAAAACCCTGATGACGCGTTTTAGACAGGCAGACAGATAAAGAGGCAGACAGACAGGGGAGGACATGTATGAGGGATTGCTGCATGCACAGAGGACATCTGTGTTTCAGTGACTGTCTCTGGCTAGAAAGATATTGGTCTATCAGTGACCATAGTAACCTTAGACTTTGGAGTGTACAGCTGGATAATTCTCCTGACAATAGAATGTGCCAAAGACCAATCACCTTCCAGGCCAATAGGCACGAAGCTGCGGGACTCGTCGGGACGTCCCACCAGATGCATCAGCGAATGGCTAGTGTCCAAAGCTTTTTCTCTGTCCTGATCAGAGCAGATAGCCTGTGACATTCTCTCTCAGACAGATTTAGCTAATAAACAGACTTAAAAATCACTATAGACATCATTACACATACCAACCAACCATAAGACACGCAAAGCAAGCAGGTGTGAATACAATTTCTTCACTTGAAGTTAGAAAAAAAAAGTCTATACTTGCATGCCATTTTAATGTAATGCCTGCTTCAGGGCATTCTGGATTATTTTGTCGTTGAAGGAGTATTTTCATTGGACAAAATAAGCGCTTTTCCCCACTCCTCCCTGTAATATGATCTCAAATATTATCAGTAGTTTTGAGATTAGCAAATCTGTGGTTACAATTCCATCATTCAGACTGCACCATGCCAGTTTGTAGTTTATGATGTAGTTTATGTTATCATGAAAGGGTGTCTTCAAACCTCCTTCTGCAAAGAACCCATTGTATTTTTCAGATCATAAGTGCAGTGCAGGGCTCAGAATTGTTGAATTTCTACAAATTCCATGCCATATTATCTATGCACTTCTTAAAAGTAGACCAACAAAGTCCAAGCCAGGGTTTCTATCCAAGCTAAGGTTTGTGTCATTATTGGTTTGTGTTTAAACTGATAGCTGAGAGATAAGCAGCTCAGAACTGTTTCATTTCACTTAGGCCGTCCGTGCTGCGTCTCTGGCACCGCCAGTTCCCAATGTGCTGGCAGTGACTGTGTAAGCTCTGAGATCTGACCCTCTTACAAAGCGTGATTGAAGCAATATCAAATAACAGTTTTAAAATGATCAGTAAAATTACAGACTCAAGCCATTATCTTTCCAGGTCAGTAAATCTAGGCCATGACATCGTAGCCAGAAATTATGTAAGGGAGGGAATGTCCATACATACACACTTACACACACACACACACACGCACACGCACGCACTCACCCCTAGCGTGATAAAGCACGCAGGTCTGCAACGAGACCTCTGAGAATAATTAAAGAGAACAAACACAGAGAGAGAATAATCTCTTCTGTGACAAATGGATAGTCACCACTCAGCCATTTATAAACTCTGTATTACCCTGATAGGTTACTACTTAAACACAAGCTATTCTGGCAATGAGCGCTATGTTTGTTTAAAGGGTTTGCTCTCATATGAGGACGGAACAATGAGATATCAGGGCAATCACTCTGACTTAAGCAAATCAACTGACCCAAGGTAGAGACGGGGATTTACACACGGAGACGAGAGATATTGCGTTCATTAGTTACTGGATTTGTTAAATGGTTGCACCAGTTGACACTGACTTTCGTGAAGCATCCAGTTCATTAAGCTCGAGCATGTCGTAGTTCTACGTCAACCTGTCCATTTCAAGTTCTCTAAATATCTGTTACAGATAAGGTTTCGAAGCTTTTAAGTTTGATAAATGACCTATGTATGACTTTTACTGTGAAGAACCTATGATGAAAAATCATTTCACTCCTACAATATAAATATTTTTGGATGGAACATCAATTTTTGGATGATTTGTGGATGACACTAAAAAGTGGCTCAGTCACCGGTGTGCAGTCCCTATCTTCTGTCCTTACAGATTCACCAGAGCGGGAATTTCAATCAATTACACATTCACTGGATTCATAAACACAATTTTCCTTTTATCAGAATACCTGTCAAAGTTCAGGCTCTATTTTCTTCCAGTGGTGCAGCAGATAGGAACATATTTGATTTGTAGAACATACACGGTGCACAATAGAAAATCACTGATCTTTGGCATGGCTCTGCTGTCACTGAACATTCTTATCCTGTCTTAGCTTGCTACTCAGGAGGATCTGTCTGCATCTCTGCAGTTTTTCTGGTGATACGTGTGTACGTCTGGGCCTGTGCCCTGTTCCTGTTGTTTGTGTTTTGCTGCTTTAATGGGGTAGGTCAAACAGCCCTGCACCCCTCAATCTGTGAACCTGCTGAACCCACTCTCTAATCTCACAGATCACACACACACACACACACACACACACGAACACACACACACACAGACACATTCACACACACACACAGACACCTACACACACAGACACACACACACACACGAACGCACCACACACGCGCACACACACTCACACACACACACACACACACACACACACATACTTTGACTTAACTGGAGCTAAGGTTACATTACTCTTCAAGGTCCAGCATTAACTCTGGGTTCAAATGGCTACTGTGTGGAGGGGTGTCCCTATCAGAGGGCACCCAGTTCACTGGTTATCTGTGTCTTTGCAGGTCATTTCTGCTGAGAGCCGGTGGTAGAGATCCCTCAGTAGAGATCCCAACTGTAAGGTTCACGTGGACCACACGTGATGCAATATTTACAGATCGAGAACAGCAGGGAAATAAAAAAAAAAAAAAAATGTTTTAAAAAAAAGTGTTTCCAATTTTAATCTGTGAAACAAAGCTTAATGAGTTCATATCAGATCCACAATATAGTGCATTTCATAAATTTGTTATTTTACTAAATGTTTACAGTTTTTAAATATTCTAAATCGATATTGACCTCGAATGCACTAGCTGAGCAAGGGTCTTCCACTTCCAATTGTTGGCTGTCAAATATCGATATGCTCTCTCCAGTCTTTCAGTAACATGTACTGGCGGACCAAGACAAAAGCACCAGCTATGTGGATGAAAGAATCATGGGCCACAGATTTGTGAATCCCTGACCCAAAAGTGTCACGCGTCTTTCTTTCCAAATAATCTTTAATACGTTTCTCTATTTACGAAAAAATAATATTGATCATACATCTTACAGTTCCAAAGAAAGCTCTCTCACAATGCTTACAGCAAACTTAAACAGGTTGGTCGTATACACTCAGGAGGCGAATTTCTAAATATGAAAGTGAATGATTCAGCATTTTGGTTAAATGTGTATCTGTTTGAAATGTAGCCATTACAGTATCACAGCCTGTGTTGTTCTTTCATCACTCGTGAAGATCTCTGCCAGTGACTGAGGAACAATGGCCGCTGCTTTGATTGGGATTGCGATCTCCAGACTTTTTTTTTTTTTTTTGTATTGTTGACCTTTAACCCAGAAATGTGGAAATCAGCAAGCAGTTGGACTAAACTGCATGCGCCCTCACTGCCTCTGCAGTCCTCCAGAGGCTAAAAGCGCCTCATGAAATCAGTCATCACCTCACACAATATTTGTCCAGTTTGAACATCAGGGTTTGTGTGTGTGTGTGTGTGTGTGTGTGCGTATGTGCGTGTGTGTGTGTGTGTGTGCGTGTGTGTGCGTGTGTGTATGTGTGTGCGCGTGCGTACGTGCATGTGTGTGTGTGTGTGTGTGTGTCCGTGTGTGTGTGGTGTGCGTGCGTGCGTGCGTGTGCATGTGTGTGTGTGCGTGTGTGTCTTTGTGTGTGAGTATCCAAAATGTTTGTCAAAATTCAGCTTGAAAACTATGTCCAGTGTCTGGAGGGTTTTTTTTTAATGATTATTTGCATGTTCTATTATGGAGTGGCTGAAAATGCCTTTCAAATTCAGAGAAGAGAAAAAAAACAGACTCAGCATTTTATCATTGAGTCACTGAAAAAGCCACAGACTCAAACAGAGAAAGACATACACATTCTGTCCCTGCCATTACGTCAAGGCAGTTGAGACAGTTGAAAGCGTTAAAAATAGCAGGTGATGTTCTGCATGACTGCTACTGTCAGAGATCTTTGCTCTTTGCTCTACCACGAGATGACTACACAAACTTTCCACTGTGGAAGATGAAATCTTTGTCCAGCACCACATCTGATTGGCAGGCCCCAGAATTCTATGACATCACATGACCCTGAAATGCATTAGTCATCCTGTAATCACTGGAGGTTGTTCTCTTCCTACACAAGTGTCAATAACTTCAGACCAACAGATTCTCTCTGCTGGCAGAATTTAATAATGCGATTGAATCACAACATGCCGGTTAGAAATTCAATTTAGATTCACTGTCGGATAATTTCAGAATCAAAAGTGCCTCGATAATGTTTGCTGGATTGTCATACATAAAATAGTTTAAAGTCTAGAAGTGTAAAACCGTCCCTTGGTTGTTGTTTTGACTAAAGCTGCTCAATGGGATTGTGAAAAGATGAGGAGGTGTCTGCGGTCACTGAGTTCTCTGATTGATTAATTATTATCTTTACTGCTATTAAATGGTACTGAATAATTATCTGTAAGTGACCTTTCTTTATTTTTGATTATGTTTTAGATTGATTACGTAGGATTTATATGCAGTGGAAACCAACCACCTTTTTGGACCAATATTCATGATTTGGATATGCCATAGAGTAAAAACAGCTAGTTTAGGCTCAATTTCGGTGCAGTTGCAGAACATCTGGGTCCCCTGCAGCATCAAAACAGTAAATCACGCAGTATGTACAGAAGCCGACCAAGGACAGTTTCACACATGCATTACATGTAGTGAACGTAAGTATAGGTAGGGTCCATAACCACTGTAATTTCTCTAATAGGGCTGCACATAAGTATTACGTTTTCAGTAATGTCCTAATCTGTGACTGAAATAGTCACATCTGGTCATAAAAACGACCGAATTACATAAGGAAGGTTAGGGTGTCCTCTTTATCTGGCTTCTCGATACAGTAGGTTTGCAGACCTGTCGGGATAATCATCACAGCTTGTTCTGCACATAATTTCATGATAGCAAAGGTTACACGATGACGACACGCAGATAAAAAGTGAATAGAGACGTTTGATTTGTGATGCCCAGGCGAAGATAAGAGTTTACAGACCAAGCTAATCTCTGAGTGAGGAGAATTAGTGTGACAAGGTTCAAATCAGATTATTTCATTTGTCACTCCTATTTGGGCAGTCTGACTCAACCAACAGTAGGGCGGTCATTTAAAGTAATGCAATCAACTAAATGATAATATAAAGTCATCAAGTGCACAGAACCTCCATTAAAAGAGGATTTAGTCTGATGTACATTTAAAGGAAGAAGGGAAAAAAAATGTACTGAACAACGGGAGTGTCTTCTGAAAGCTCATTAGGTCCAGTCAGATGCTGCATGAGCAAATTCTGCTCAAGTTCAAGAGTATGACCTTGTCAGCTTCTTCTAATCCCTGTAGCGTCTGTGTGCCTGGCCTGCAGGGCCTCAAATCAGACATCACACAGGGACCTACACACACACCCACTCACACGAACACACACACACACATACACACACTCACATACACACTCAAGTGACCCACACGCCATCCCATGTGCATATTCAGACCAACAGCATCCTCTACGCGCGCGCACACACACACACACACACACACACACACACACATACACACTCACACGCGCACACACACACACACACACACACACAAGCGCGCATGCACACACACACACACATACGCACACAGCCATACCAAGGCATCCCAGACACTGGTTTGTCCAAAAATTCTCTGCATTGTTAATAGCTCAGTCAGTCGGTTGCTATCGGCACAACCCTTGGCCTTCATTCTCAAAAAACGCCTCACGACTCATGGCTCCTAATCGTCGGCAGGGGAGTCGCTGGGAGCCCAGATAGCACGACGCCGACTCGTGATTTACACACCGCACAGGGAGCACGGCCTACGCAGAGCAAGGGGCAGACGGCTCAGAACACTGCATGGTTAGGTATGTCTGACCAGAGAGCCAGGGCAGCAGTCAGTCAGGGCCAATGACTGTCCCGTCTCACACACACACACACACACACACACACACACACACACACACACACACATACACACACACACACACACATATACACACACACTCACACACTCACACACACACCCACACACTCACACACCCATACACACACACACACACACACACACACACACACACACACACACACACAAGAGCGCGCATGTTTGCGAACAGACACGCGAATGTGGCGCGCGCACACACACACACGTACACACACACACATGTACACACACTCACGCGCACACACACACACACACAAGCACTGGGCAACCAGTCAGTCCACGGAGAGAAACAGAAGAAGCCCAGTGTTCAAACTGGTGTAGAGGTCACTTGTAAACGACCGGCACGAGGGCCAGACACGGCCCGCACGCTTCAGTGTTACACAACACACACCAAAAGGGAGAGAAAGAAAGAGATGCAAAAAAGAAATCTCTTTTGCAATGCCCCTGTTTGGAACGAGATGGATATTGTGTCTTTGGGGGTTCCAATGAACATAAGCAGTCCACAAGGCATGACAATGTCTTGGACAGCACTTCACTGATTGCATTTTGTTGGACTCATGCTAGCACATTCATACATGCATGTGCAACACACACACACACACACACACACACACACACACTGTTTACACACCCGCTTGCATGCACACACACACAAACAAACATGTGTATACACATGCCTATGTGCATACACACAAACACACACACATGCACATGCACACACACCCCTACATACATACACACATATGCACGTACTTATTTTCATGTAAATACACAGAATCGTGAAGTTTAAATAACTAATCGAGGAACTATACTCTCTGAAAGCCAAAAACAAATTCTACCAGTTCTCTTCTGTTTGCGTTTTCATTAGGCAGCCACTGTTAAAAGCAGGACTGTACCCATTATGTTTTATATAATGTGGATGAAAAGTCAGTGCTGAAGTGGTCAGTCTGCACTGCCAGTTCTTCCTCCTTGTGACGCTGATTCTGATTTAACTCACCAGTCACACAAGGATGCAGTGTCACAGTGGCAAATCGAAGTCGTCTGACCTAAACCTGTCTCTGTCTCTCCCACTCTCTCTCTCTCTCTCTCTCTCTCTCTCTCTCTCTCTCTCTCTCTCTCAGACTCGTTTGTTTTTATCTTTATCTCTCTTATTCCTCTTTGCGCTGTCTGGAAATAGATGGCACGGAAATGTTCTGTCTCAAGTGTGTGTCTCCTGCACGTGAAACCTGGATATGCCTTAGTGATAACTGCTCCCTCATTCAATCCGGCGAGAAAATTCTGTCCCCGCATCTGTCATATGCCCAACCTTTTCCTGAACATTTCCTGGGCACTGTTTCCTGAACATTCAGCTCTATACGCTTCATTTTGGTTATTTTTAGAACTGTTCTTGTAGGCTAACAAGCCTAAAAACATTTTATGCCTGATATCCACACCCTAAAGCAATACGGTGTTTAAACTGCAGCGTGCCATGTTAATGGTTTCATCACAGAAAATAAAGACTAGATCCAAAAGATCTTGGGAGGCTTATGAAAAAAAAAGTCAAGGATGAAATATTGGATGAAAAGAAGAAAAATAATTAGACCTGTAGGATCAATGATCCAGGGAATTGTGGGTAAGGACAGAGGAGCCAACACTAGCACAAACCAGGCATTTTACTCCCATTCACCACACTGCTAAAAGCTCCACGAGACAGGAGAATCATTTCACTTCTACTGTAGACTGATGTGCCAGCACCCCAAGTGTGTGTGTGTGTGTGTGTGTGTGTGTGTGTTGGAGAGAGAGAGAGAAAAAAAAAGAGAGAGAGAGAGAGAGAGAGAGAGAGAGAGAGAGAGAGAGAGAGAGAGATGGAGATGCTGATGCTTTCTAAACAGCTTGACTTGGTTTACAGTCTCCTGGTGGGTTATCTAGAATCCTTGGCTTGGGCTGTTGCCTGTTGTCCAGCTATTAGCCCATGCATGCAGGAGAAAGAGAGAAAGAAAGAAAGAAAGAAAGAAAGAAAGAAAGAAAGAAAGAAAGAAAGAAAGAGAGAGAGAGAGTGAGTGAGTGAGTGTGTGTGTGTGAGAGAGAGAGAGAGAGAGAGGGATACAGAAAAATAAAAACATTTAGAGCTTTACTTCCAGCAGGAAGACAGGACAAATGTTGTTTGACAAAGCTTCCAGAGCTAAATTGAACACAGTGTCCGGGACAGGGACCAAAACCATTTTTCTTCAGTTTTGTACGTACTGTCAGTTTGGAGGAGCAAGCCAAACCCATCAGCAATGAGCCACAGAACATCTGAATGTGCACTCGGAAAGCAAACACACCCAAAAAAACCCCGCTCGCACTAGGCCCGTATTCGCACTCTTCTGGGCCTGCACACACGCAGAAGCATAGACACAAACCACTGGGTCCTATGGAACTGACCACATCTCTCTTCGGGGCTTTTCTTTTTACAGATTATTTTTAATGTGTCTAAACGCTTAGTGGTGGCTTCAGTCATGTGGTCTTGTCATTTTTAATGTTATTTCACTTTAGTTGTAGACAGTTGCATACAGTTGTTAGTTTTCCCTATTACTGTTGATTAAAGAACAAGACAGCTCTATGAAGAGTGCTGCAGTTTCATAGAGGCCCTCATGCGTGCTTTTGGCAACAGAGGCATCCGCTGACGCACCATCGACCAACGTCCCAGTGTTTGTAAATTGGCAGTTGAATTTGAATTAGTCTTTTAAAAAATAGACAAGTCATCATATTACACATGTCCGACCAACAAACATTTATCCCAACTGACAGAAATGTTTGTTGTTGATGGTCAAAGATTTTAACAGCGTCCAAATGACTTTAGGAGAAGGCAGGAGACATCCGATTGAGAAATCTCTCTGTATCTTGGCAGAAAGATAACGAAAGGTCTAAGCTGTTTATCTCCATCCACACTTCCTCTGAAGGATGGGCAAAAACCCCTGTGGTGTTTCCTGCCATGACATGGCAGGGTGGTCATCCTCTCAACGGCGGTAGAATGTTGGACACAGCTTTTTCTGTGTGCTTAAACCAACTTCTGACCACTTTTTACCCTGCTGTGCTTCTACAGACAGCAAAGGGAGTGAACTTAATACAGTCCACCAGCCCAGCTCAGCAGTGGTCAATAACTGATAAAGGACCCCTACAGAGCATGCACAGGCAACTCAATTCAAGAAAATACTGGAGAAACACTTTATTTTATTTATTTATTTATTTTCATTTAAGTGATTTGTGGCTTATTTGCAAAGTTCTGCTCAATGACGAAAGTTCCATCCAGTCAAAGCTTGTAAAGAATAATTGTCTTCAGAATAATTCAAATGCATTTGAGTACTTTCATTCATGGTACAGAGTGTTGTTATCACAGAGGTCTTTTTATTATTCCATTTCAGTCAGATTCAGTTTAGATAGATTGAATCATCTGCTTAAGCTCTATCCACACGAGCAATTTAAAGCTGTTCTCTTGGTAGCTGAAATCACGATGTACACAAGCTCTGAGAGGACTTAAAATTCATCGCCAGGTCCAGAGAAGCTTCATAACTGTGGGTTGAGTGACTGTCTCCATGCCAGATGTTCTAGGAGAATCTATGAGTTATTTCACACTCGAGTGTCATTTGGCTTAATCTGACACAGGAATCAAGACATTTAGTGAATTCCTCATCACCCAACTCTCCAGATACATCTAATTACATTTTTTTCCCCCCACTCTAAATTGTCCACACGGTTGCACAAAAACAAATCTCTGCCAATTTCATGGTTGGCTTATAAAATAGTTTAAGAGCAAAGATTTAAGAGTTTGAATTCCATATAGAATATTGAGAAATAACAAGGAATAGCGCTTTCGCTTCGACATGCTTCCACCCAGCTATTCCAACTCCCCGTGTAAAAGAGCTCCATAGCTTTTAAAAACATGCGCCGTCCCTGTACGCAGAAGCGCTCTCTTACTCTTAAAACGATATTTCTCAATTCCGGCTCAATGGCAGTTCGCTGTAGTCCAATCTCAACCCACCTTGTTTTCAGCTTTCCAACAGCTCGACAAGCCTTTAATTAGCTGAATCAGTTATAGTAGCACAAGATGTAAGCTCTTGAGGATTGGGCTGCCCATTAGCGATCTTGATCACTGTCGCGGTCATGTTTTGTCAGTGTCTTACTGTTCAGGCCAAATGGTCTGTGAGCGTCTGAGCGGGAACAGGGGACGGAGAGGGCAGCTCAGAGCCTGTCGGTACTTAGTGGTGTGCTGAACGAACTGTGGATTTACAGCACTTGGCATGAGCTTGCCGGTCTACACAGCTGCCTTATCTAGAGACAGAGTCACGACTGGGGTGAGCTCAGGACACATGCACATGCACACCGTGCCGAGCCCAGGAAACGGGGGCTCCATAGGCCCCCGCCTCCCCCACAAAGTGTGCTATCACATTATCACAACCATAAAATAAACACAGCGAGAGAGAGAGAGAGAGAGAGAGAGAGAGAGAGAGAGAGAGAGAGAGAGATACTTGTAAAAGCTGAAGTATCACTCTTGTACGCGTAGCACTGTTTGTGCGTGTCTGTGTGTGCGTATGTTCTATGTGTGCATGAGAAAAAAAAAATCAGATCTCCAGAGCCTCTTTCAGAGAGCAGATCAGATCTATTCTTTAAGAATTGCTGTATGAGAGAGATACTGTAAAATTATCAGCCTTTCTATCACTCTTTCTGTGTGGTAGTCACAACTGGTTAAACAGATATGAGGACACACGCGCGCGCACACACTCGCTCTCTGTCTCTCTCTCTCTATCTGTCTCATACACACACACACATACACACAGACACTATTCCGTAACTCTTTCCTGCTGATGTTGTGGCCCATCCCATATCTCCTCTTTATAACAAACACGCAGTTGTGATTCTTGTTGGTTACCAGGCAGTCAAAATCAACACAATAACTTCAAATTCACCATCAAACTAACATGAATGTTTATGCCAAGCGGATTATGCTCCTAATCAGTTTAAATATGAAATCCCCCTTTGAATACACACTTAGGAATGCAGAACTATCTAAAGTTAAAGCAAACCAAAGGAGCTCAAGTGTACTAAAAAACATAACACAGCATGAGAGAGAGAGAGAGAGAGAGAGAGAGAGAGAGAGAGAGCACAGGAGCGCATTCCTCAATTTAAAGTTTAATTGTGAATATGTGCTGTCATGTTTATGTGTCCTCAATTGTTTTTTTTTCTCAGTTTAAAAAAATACTCACATTCGGTACAAAAAACTGTAAGTCACAGGGTTTAACTGTGGGTTTCACGAAGAAGCTGGTGGAAATCTAAGGACAGTCCAGTGAAATACCCCTTAACGAATGATCAAATGAATGAATAAATTAGTAAATGAACAGATGAACCAACGAATGAACCAACTGAACAAATAATTTGACTAATCAATCAATCAATCAATCAATCAATCAGTCAATCAATTAATCAATCAATCAATCCATCAATCAATCAATCAATCAATCAATCAATCAGTTGACCACATTGGACACGTCTGTATGGGTGACAGTGTGTATGTGATCACAGCCTGAAGCCAAGGACACTGCTGTTAGAAACCTCACTTGTCCTGAAATGAGGCCTTCTTACAGCCTGGATCAGGTGACATGCTTTTGGGTGTTACACTGACCCAAAAAGACCCCACTGCACCCCCACATGTTCTGTGACAGGCTATTAGTCATGTTGTCCGTTTTGTGTAAATCATATTCCTACTGCAACACGGGGCTGGAGCAGCCATCCATGATTTTGAAACTTCTTCAGGGATTTGGGACACAGTGAAATTGGACAAATTAATGCCAAAAATTAATAGCTGCCAATGTTTGTTGTGGAGGAAAAAGTTAATTGTCTGTAGTGTAATCTGTGAATTGATGGTTTGAAAAAGCCTGTGATAGCATCCTTTTGTTGCGAAACAGATGAGTCTTTGCAACATCATCTTTGGTCCACTTTGGTGTGTGTGCGTGTGTGTGTGCGTGTGCGTGTGTGCGCGCGCTCGTGTGTGTATGTATGTGAGTGTGTGTTTCAAAAATAGGAGAAGGTATAAAAAATGCATAGTGCAATCAACAATTGCCTTTTAATAAATGAATCGATGATTGCTCTGTGCGCTGTCTTTCACTGGCTCATCAGTCTCTTCTCTCTTTGCACTGCGTATAATCATGAGGTGGAGCTCTCTGTTAACAGAGTTTTATGATTTCTATACAGAGCACACTTACTCCGCACAGATCATTAAGTTCATAAAAAAAAAAAAAAAGAAAAAAAAAGATGGATTCTATAATCATGTTTTGTTTTTGTTTTGTTTTGGGTTTTTTTTTTTTCACAGTGAAAGATACAGAGCTGACGGACACAGACAGCTCGTAAACCTAGTCTCACATGCTCAGCCGAACCACTTTACACCTGTTCTCTTCAACAGAAGCCGCCTCGTTCCAGTTGCGGTGACGTTCTCTTTTTTTATGGGCTTTGCCATCCATATATCTGACCCCTGGAGTCTGACCCTGAGCTGACCAAGGCCAAAATCAAACCTGCGTCAAAGGTCATGTTTGAGAACATTGAAGGTAATTTGGTTTTATCACAGGTACTATAAGACAAACATGACCTATATCAACTACAGCCAAACAGAATAGAAGCATGTGATCCGTACCATCACGTGTGGCCTTACCTCACACAACCTTGGTATATGGCTTTTTTTTTTTTTTTTCCGAGACCAAAATGGCAGGATCATTTCAAACAGAGTAAAGTCTACCCTGTCTGAAACAGATAAGACTAGACGATAGCTCATAAATGTAATGGAGAAGTCAATCAGTTTAGATGCTCCCCTTTCAGTGGTCAGACAAGACAGAGCAATATTTAGTCAGTAGTGGCTTGACACACCCAGCGTATTCTTCTAAACAACCATAAGAGAGAGAGTTCTCTACCTGGCAAAGAAAAAAAAAAATTGGCAGACGTCCAAAAGAAGTTTAAGAACAGATAGTGCTTTTTTATATGTTTATTTTATGGGTTCTGTCAGTAAAAAAGTAGATTCAGGGGCTTCAGGCCCAGCCATGTTTCATCTCAAAACAGGCCAATACTGGTCGCGTTTTAAAATCCATGTGCAAGTACACTTAAGCAAAGCGTGTCAGCCCAGGAGCGATTGCAATGCTATCCAAGAGAAATGAAGGGAAGGTCATTAAATCAACCAGTCACCTAATGGATACCTGTAGGGTGAGGAAGCACTCTCTCTCTCTCTCTCTTTCTCCGTCTCTCTCACTTATTGGAGCACATAAGAGGTAAGTGCTTGGCTCCGTGAAACATGGAAAATGGAACTGTCGGTCTCCAGTTTGGGAGGATCTCGTCTGAGGGGAACTGCCTCCTATTATGCCCCATTGGTTACCATGACAAAGTGTTGACAGAGCGGTGTTCTCTATGTGCAGGAGAGATCTCTGTAATTCCAGCTGGGCTAGGGGTGACAGCTTTATACTACCTATGAGTGCACAGAGGTTTAATACGCCTGCTGGGCAGACACAACAGATCGAGCCTATAATGACTGAATAAACCCCTGAGATTTCTTTTTCACTGGTTTCTGGAAGAGAATAGTTGCAGCCTCAGCAAGAAGAACATTTGTACATTTTGAGAAATTTGCGCAGAAAGAATCCCATTTGGACAGGTTTCTCAAGAATTATACCCATCATGCGCCATTTTTCAACCTTAGTTAAAGGTGAGTGGTCTGACAATTGGGATTTGAGGTAAACCATGAGATAATTAGTCAAGAACTGTTAAAATAAACCACCACATTGATCAAAATACTTGATAAAAGTTTCCACATTTTTCGACCAAGCCTGGGTGCATATTGCATTAACAGTAGACACAGCGTTGAAGTGAAAAAAAGTCATTCAAGTATAATTCAAGGACCAAAAAAAGGAAAAAGAAATGATTGACCATTGACCATGGTTATATCTAAAGAGTGGTATGGGTATTACATACAGCATTTCGGAGAATTCTATTCTCAATGTCACAGTTCTGGACGGAGGCCCACAGAAGACCTACACATCTCTCCCAGGATCCCATGGGACAGCCTAAGGGTTCAGTCATAGTGCACAGCCTCTCCTGTTCTCTCCAGCCAACAGGGGGATCTTGCAAAACTTGCAGATCACACCCCTGATAGCCATTAGTCTTTACAAATTCATTCTGAGGCGACACACTTGGGTTTTTCTATTTTTTTAAGAGTTTTTTTTTTTTTTTTTTGCTGGCACAGTGTGGTTTGATATAATTATTGTGAAATGACTGGTCCCTGATGGTACACACTGTCTGCATTGTCTGTAAGAGGAAAGTGATAGAACATGGTAAGAGAGTACAGACAGAGAAAAAAAGTAAGACAGCAAGAGAGAAAAAGAGGTCTGAATGAATGTTTTAGTGGTCCCTTCTCCCTGAAAATTAGCGACTGCATCTCAGATTTAGGTAAAGCTGCTGTGCTGGCGTCATGGTAACTGTTGATTAAACAGAGACAGGATCAAAGTCCGCGGCTCGAAAAGAGCTGGCTCGTGACCAAACATTACGAGTGTTATTTAGATTTCTGAGGCAAAAAGCTCCTCAAATCAACACTATTCTGTACATATCATAACTCACATGCTCCGACGTCGTAAATTGCTTATATGTTTACTGCAAGATACAACTGCTTCGGAGCCACACATTTCATGATAAGACATGTACTGCATTTACTCAGGCCGAAGTCAGCTGATAGTCCTGCTGATTTAGGGCACTTATGCGCTATATTATAGACCCAGTGTAGGAGAAAGGTCAGTATTACTTTAGATAGTGTCGCTATAGAGTACATTAATAGGGGCAATATGTCATCAGGGAACACCATTTAAATGTCAAATGTAGGTGAAAGGTAACAGGCCTGGAAGGGAGAGAGAGAGAGAGAGAGCGAGAGAGAGCGAGAGAGAGAGAGAGAGAAAGAGAGAGAGAAATAGAGAGAGATGTGTTTGGTTTTGGCTGTTTGGTTGTCTCTGCAAGGGAGCACTTACAGACACAGTCACGTGAATCTTTCATGATAGTGTAGAAAACACCAGAGAGCAGAGCAGAAGGGTCACTATAAAACAAATACAGATGCAAATCTCAAAGGACAACATAAACATACGTACAACCTCTGACATACATTCAATGTTCAGAAGATTATTTTTTATTTATTTTATTTTTTTCCATGGTTAAATCTCAAGAATGCTAAATGTAATTAAGTAATAGGATTTGTTTAACCACATTCCAAAGTACTACTGTGTAAAATGCTGTGTTTAGATTCAACAGGCCAGGGGACATAATAAGGGAAACTCAATGGCTTGTTGTCACCAGTGATTTTCAAAGACTTGACATGAAAATTATCAAGCTGTACGCACGCCTTGTGAATATGGACTGACTACATCCCATGAGCCTACTTCTGAATAACACGTTTAAAGGCTCTTAAAAGACACACTTCCACTGCTGCTGTCAGAAACAACTCCCCAAACATAAAACAAACTCACATGATTCTCACTAAATTCATGGGTGTTTTCTCATTGTCAGCAAAAAGCAAATTTCATCTTCATTGCTCATCAGAATGAATCATGATGGTTACTCACAGCTGAAATACGTTTTTTAAACTATTGTTTGTCCTTGGTTCTCTCTCCAAGTTCAAAATAAAACCAAGACCAGCAGTAGACGCGCGCACGCACACACACACACACACACACACAGATAGAGATAGAGACACAGAGAGAGACAGAGAGACAGACAGCGACAGAAAGACCCAGAGGGAAAAAGAGAGAGAGAGAGGGACAGCCAGACAGGCAGACAAGGGCAGAGACAGAGAGACCCAGAGGGAAAGCGAGAGAGAGAGAGAGAGACAGACAGACAGATGGACAGACAGACAGATGGACAGACAGAGACAGACAGAGACAGACAGACACAGAGAGAGAAGCGTTGGTGTGTAAAGTCCAGTGTGTAATCAGAGGAGCTGTGAGGTTCAGTGACCTCTGTTTTACAGCTCACCACTATTCTTATCTTATCCAGCACACTGCTAACTTCACCTCAGACACAGAGACAGAGAGAGGCGATAGAGAGAGATAAAAGCAGGAGAAGAAAAGGGGGAGGGGCAGAGACAAAGACAGGGACAGAGGGGGAGAGAGAGAGAGAGAGAGAGAGAGAGAGAGAGAGAGAGAGAGAGACAGACAAACACTTCTGTCCTCTTCAGGGTACTGTAAGTGCTGCTTCTTAGAATCATTCCAAGATCTGGAATTCTGCTCAGCTACCCCTTACCAAAAAAAAAACCCCACAAATAAAGCTGAAAAATCCAGTTCTATGATGACACAACTGAAGCGTGGAATGTCATTGTGTGTATGAAAATGGAATGTCAATATACGTTCAAATATAATGAAACTTAAATCCCAATGGAGAGTCACGTTCATCAAGGAAATGAAACCTGGGGCCAGAATTGTCTTTGATGCACAAACCAATCCACGTGTTCCATTATTCAAGCACAGATGGATTTACATCATACACCAGAACTAGTGTACTCAGTCCCAATGTAACAGTGAGGGTTCTTCTTACAAAAAAAAAAAAAAAAAAAAAAGAAAACAGACAAACACGCGCTACCCTTGCAATGAGTGCTCTGTCACGTGAAACAACATTCCAGAAATGCTGACGATGTTCATTTGGAGAAAAGGGAGAGATGGAAAAGGAACGCTTTGCCTGAAAACGAACCTGATAATCATGTGATCAGATGACAGTGGTTTAATGTGCCAAGGGAGACAGAGCCCCATCTCAAACTGTGCATCACTGAACCCATCACACATTCAAATGGTCATCTCCAACGTGGCCCAGACGGCACAAAAACAAATATGCTTTACCTCCTTTTCAGCTGTGCTTTTATTTTGATTTTTCATCCGTATCCTGTTTACCTTTTTACCTTTTTTTCTTTTTTCACCAAGCCTTATGTCATACCCCCCCCCCCCCCCTTTTTTTTTAGTTACTAGCATTAAACATGTAGGACTGTGTGCACGTATGTGTATGTGTTCTCACTAATTTCAATAAGTGGGATGTTGAGCGTTGATATTACTGTTAACATAATTCACATATACACACGATCGATCATTAATTCTGAATTGTTACTGTTCCTCCTTGGTGTTGGAAGGGGCGTCACGCAGACAGAGGGGGAAGCGTAAGTGAACCATGTATGCAAGGAACGGGATTAGAACGCTGTTATCACACACACGCGCGCGCAAACACACTTACACGCACGCTCAGAGCGCATCTTCACAAGGGGCATAAAAGCAACACACATGAGACAGTGGACTTTCCCACTTGGTTTTATTTGCCTTTTACCGGTTCACAGGTACAGGCGGCGGTCTGGCACAGGAGGGACAGGAAAAAGTCTGTTTTACGCGTGGCTTTGTTCCCGTCCAGAGAACTGCTCACATCTGTCTGCTCCTCATGAACTAACAGAGTGCTCTGTGTGTGTTGTAGTTTGTTGGTAATGTAATATTCGTTAATGAGTCTTTATTGAGCATATAGTATGGACGTATTTTACCCGTGAATGTTTCCAGTCTTCATGTTCAGTGTGCGTGAGCTCCGTCAGTGATCTACCAACTGTCATTATTTATCAAATGTACAGGCTGTGGAGCTAATCTGCCTGTTGAAGGAGAACAGTGACTGTACCTGCTGTGATCTACTCCATAGCTGACGGGAAACTGATCTTGATATGTGTAATATTCCACATGGGAGTAAAACTCAGTTGGGATATAAGGCGGACAGCAGGTAGCAGCCGTAACAAATGGTACCGGTGCAGAGTGGGAGACATGCCTTGGCTGTGTGAGTCAGAGAACCATTGGGTTCCCTCATCATTTTAAACAGAGAGTTCCCCCCTTCTGACATATGGGCCCATTGCAATGATTACTTCAGCATTGGAGGTATTTTGATCTAGTGCTTAGAACTTGAGATCATATTTTTTTCCCACATGTATTATGTACTCAAATATATGTAATAAATGTGAATAAAAAACACTGCCAGACGTTGAAACCTCAGGTTATGTTGAAAACGTGAGCACATGAGGACAATTGTCAGCTTGACCCGTGTAGTATCAAGAGTGCACTATCCCTGCCCCTCGACCAGATCCACTCACTCACTCACTCACTCACTCACTCACTCACTCACTCACTGTCTAAGCCGCTTATCCAAATTAAGGTGGTGGGCGTGACCAGATCCATATCAGACATAATACAAAGAAACTAAAATGAAATTGTTTATAAGTCTAAATTAAAACGTCAGCATTTTCATTAATGCTGACTAATAAAGAACCCTTGAAGACAAGTCTGCACGCTGTTCAGGTGAGTAAGGAGGTTCACTCCCCAGTTCTGAGAAAGTATGGGATTGCTCGACAACCTGGCTGCTGCCTTTCTGAGAAAGACTGACGTTTGTTGTCTAAACAGATTCCTGTAAGTCTGGAGAGATATTGCTACAGAGCAGGTAGAGCTTGATGTCTGGTGTAAAGCTGTTTTATTAATATTTTATTTTTTACTGTTGTTTACGTCGTCTGAGACGAGATCAAACCTTTTAAACGTTTTTCAGCCATTCATGTTTGAGAGCACTCTATCATATGAGCGGAAACATCAAATGCAGCAAATTAAAAAAATAACACAAAAAGGGGTCATTCCTTTTGAAATGGTACTGAGTTGAAATAATAAGTGAATGTTATAAAGCAGTTATGAAGGGCATATCGCATAATTAAAACATCAAATATTTCAACATATGTCTCTATTCTTTTCCTCTGCAGGTTCGACAGGTTGTGAATTGCGAACAATCAACTGGTCTATGAATACAGTGAAAAAAAAAACCCCAAAAAAACAATAACACCATGACAGACAGCTCTCAGTTAGCCAAAACACAACTCTATAAACACGCACTGGCGTAAAACGAAATCTTTTACGAAACTTTGTTTGTTTTCTTTCCCTGCAGTTCATTATCCAATAATAGCTTAGGCTAGATGCTGTACATGTTGTACCAAACAGACAAACTATGCTCAGATATAACTGCTTTTGAGCTTAAAAAACATTCACATAACAGTTTAAGAGAAATGATTACACAACCTCTCTACATAGTCCACTATACAGACTGACCCTAGCACCCAAACACCTTTTTATAAACATTTATATAGGAGAAGTAAGAAATATCATAAGGTCTAACGATGAATAAGGTTACCATGTATGACATGTTTATCTAGAAACTGGGGTCAAATGAATGAACTTTTGCTCACAATGTCATGAAGAGCATTTCTCATGGCGCAACATCTGACTTTTCCTCTCCGTCATACCCTCTGTGCAGTTACGCTCCGTCATCAATGTCCATGTCATGCTTTATGATACATTATGAACGGCATATGAAACAGTATAGATGTACACAGGGTGCACTGTTATGAAAATATTCAGAGGAAGGGTTTGTAATCTGACCTCCCCCTCAGATGCAGCCTCTATAAATGTCCACTATGGTCTTTCCACTGCACCATTACTCTCCCTGGCTTGAGGGATTCCCTGACGTCACTCACATTAGAAATTCATGTTAAATAAAATTAGCCCTTTAATTGGTCAGTGCTGGTTAAACATTGTGCGGGCAGTAGCTGAAGGCACTAAGCAGTGCGCAGAACTGAAAATGGAAACGCTGTTGCAGAGAGAGAAAAAAAAAGAAAAGAAAAAAGTGAAGTACGGGTCAACAACACGCTGCAGATTCGACTAAAAAAAAAAAAAAAAAAATGTGACCATGCCAATATATAGAGGAAAGAGTATGACAGGGCTGTTAGAGCATGCTCAAAAAACCCTGAATTATCTCTTCATAAATATATACCAGTAAGTAATGTGGAACAATTTGGCTGCAAGTGAAGATGACTCGTAGAGGACGGTGTGATTGAAAGCTTCCTTCGTTCATATCGCATGAATAGCGTTTTAAACAAAAATAAGATGAATCTGCTCCCGTTCCCTGGACACTACGCTAAAGGCTTATTACAGGAACGCTTGGCTACTCCAAAAGGGTCTGCTTACTGTCTGTAGCATCTTTAATTAAATACTTGGCCAGATCAAAAGGCTTTTGCTCCATTCAAAGACAATGCGTTAGGCTCTATCCAAAAAATGTTAGGAAAGACAGCACCAAAGGGCCAACTGTAACACACGGCTAAGAATAGTCTTCACATTTGCCAGTGATTTATTTTTCTTTCAAACAACTGAACGGATGGAGCTTGAGTGTTTTATGAAATCTGAATTAGTTTTAGTTCAACAGGGGTTTGTAAAACAACTTAAGTGTATTAAATCACATGTTTGTCTTGGCACGGTTTGTTTTTTAGAGGCTGCTGTGGATGAAGCCTAAAAAAAATGACCTCCATCACACTTCTCATCATCAAAAAATGAATACATTCATTATGGATTAAACACGTTATTTCTTTAAGATTATTAGGATTCAATACCTTGTGTATATAGATATAAATATATATGAGTGCATATCATCGTTTTATTTTTGTTTGCATGCGTGCACATGTTTCATGTGAAGTGATTGAACATATTTTTGTGAACAAGGCATTTCTTTGCTTTTTAAGACAATACCACACCCTAGTGGGTCAGCTTTGACACTGTCAAGCATTTGTAGTTATATTCAGTTCTCTGTGTCTTTCTGACACCACACACTTATTCTATTCACTGTCTATTTCATACTGTCAGCTGCCCCGCCACTGTTTGGACAGTGCAGTCAGGGGTGATAGTTTAAGGGTAGAACAAATAGAAATGGTTTGTGGCATTCAAGGTATTGTTTGAGTATCCAAATCTATTGGGAGAAAGTTTTTTTTTTTTTTTTTTGTCAGTAAACGTCAGTTCAAATCAAATATCAGTTATCTAGTGTGATTGTTGACAATAACTGGAACGTTTAAAAGGACAAGGACGTATTTACTTATGTGAACATTGTGGAGAGTGGCAACTGAGTCATAAGATACCACTGTTGTCTGAACAGGCTGTATGTGCGTGCGTGCATGCGTGTGTGTGTGTGAGTGTGTGTGTGTGTGTGTGTGTGTGTGTGTGTGTGAGTGTGTGTGTGTGTGTGTGTCTGTGCGTGTGTACATGCTTCTTTGTCACAAAGTGCGGCGAAACAGATGACTAATAGTACAATCATGGCCAAAGAACACCTGACAGGAAAATACACTGTTTCAATTGAAAGAGGAAGTGAGCAATCAGTAGCAATGACTTCTATTCTGTACTATTCCATTCAGTTCTATTCTGTTACATTCCATTACTGACAACTCCATTCTCTTCACCCCCTGCTCCACTTTCTTCCGTTCCACTGTATTTCATCCTGCTCTGACTGCAGCTTCTCTCTCTCTGCTCTCTGCTCTCTGCTCAGGTTTACAATGAATCTTTCATACGCCCAGATCTGCTAAGATATGAGCTGATACAGCCGTTGCCGAATGTTGAAGAACTTCAGGGTCGCAGATTGAGGCTGCTTCAGTGCATATTGTGCTCCATTTTTCTAATTTCTTATTTCTGTTTCTAATGAAGTATGACAACTACAGACCGGCTCTGCTATTAATACCAGTTCCTTTTCTTCTAGATTGAGCGAGAGATGACCTACCAGTTAATGTCTATCGATTCATTTGTTTCTGTATCTGTGTGATTGCATGTGACTGTGCGTGTGTGAGTGTGTATGTGCATGTGTTTGTGTGTGTGTGTGTGTGTGTGTGTGTGTGTATGTGTGTGTATGTTTGTTTTTGAATATTATACTGAGCCCCAGTAGGGATATTTTAAATTTTTTATCTTATTATGGATATGACAAAAAGTACCGTTTTTTCCTTTGGTTATGGTTAGCATTAAAGTTAAGGTTAGATCATTAAACTTCAGTTACATTAAGAGGTGTGAGTGTGTGAGTGTTTTGGCATTTTAGACTGAAAGAGGATTTGGGCTCAGAGTACAAAAATAACAGCTATGATGTCCTTGAATATGTCTGTTTCTTCCACAGCTTGTTTCAGTTTCATCACATTTCATCAGTCAGTGTCGCTGCTGATGCAATATCCAGTCATCCAGTTCGAACAGGACAATGCAACAGTGTCCTCTAGTGGTTATAATTGGAAACACACCCATTCAACATTAAATCCAACAACAGACAGACACCATTTATAGCGTTTATAAACATTATATCTAATAGGCTACGAAATGAGGTCCTTGACAGAAATAGGAGAACTAGCAGAACAAAACTAAGAATAAGGGGGGAAAAAAAAACAAACTTCCAGACTCGTCCAGTCAGATGGAAAAAAATGTCTCCTGACAGCAGAACTTTCAGCCAGCCAGCTTTCATCAGAACAGGACAAAGGCTTTATTCAAAATTAATCAATAAATTCTTTTATTTATTTTATGTTATGCAGCCTTTTGCGAACTGAAAGTTGTCAAATAACACAGCAAAAACAGTATAGTTGCATGAGCCCCACAGAAACCAGAAGAAAAAGATCAATAAGAAGACAAAACACAAGTACATTTTAATATGCTGTCGACCTGTGTGCAACGCTCTTCAATTACCTTCGCTGGATGATAAGTTTGTGTGAAACACATGCCCTGGCATTTTCTATAAGTGAGACTATATGACCAAAACACATCAAGAAACAAATAAAGAAATACATATTCCAGATATACTCCTTAGAAAAATAAAAGATTATAACCTGTACAAAAGAATAAGTCTTTGCATGGTTGCACATTCCCACATGAAGAATAAACAAATTTTCTCTTAAATTTGACAGCATCCTTGCTGCTATTGTAAGACTATCCTAGACTATTCATAGCCTGTGCGCAGTGTGTAATTGTGTTTGACTGATTCATTCATTCACGTGTTCACATTATTAACTGCTGCAAGCAGAGATGCAAACAAAGATTCAGGTCTCTGCAACAGAACTTCAGGGCAATCAAATTCAGCAACCTGAGACAGACAGAAATAGTTTGAGAGACAGGGAGAGAGACAGAGAGAGAGAGGGAGAGAGAGAGAGAATTCAAATATTTAAAGGGCAAGTTTCCTTTAACAAAGCCTCCAGAGTTAAATTGATCACATTGTCTAGGACAGACTTAATGAAACTCACTCGAGCAGAAGTTGTTTTTTTCTTTTTCTTTTTTCTTTTTTTTTTTGTAACAAGACAAAGCGTTGTGATGTTTGATGGTTTGTGTTCTTGTGGTGAGGGAAGCATGGTATGGGTGAACGTGTACTCACCTTTCCCTGATCCATGACAAGGATGCGGTCACTCTCCAGCACGGTGTGAATGCGGTGGGCAATGGTCAGCATGGTGCAGTGCTGAAAAGACTCTTTAATGGTGTGTTGAATAAGGGAATCTGTCTCTGAGTCAATGGAGGCTGTAGCCTCATCCAGCAGGATGATCTGAAGACAGAGGGAATTTCTCACTCTCCAAATGCCTATGACTAGTGCATTTCTAATGAAATCTAACCATAACATGATGAAACTTAAGCAGTAGAAGTTAGATATCAGATACATGCAGAGAAAACAATGCCAGCTTCTGTTCAAGGTTACCTATTTACTAGTGTTTTTTATTATAGTTAGAGGTAGTATTGTATATTATTTATTAGCATTTATTAGTATCAGCATCAGTGATGTTCTGATCATTGTAGAATTTTGATGTGTATCTCTAAAACAATATAATTAGCAGTAATAGGAGCAGTAGTGGGAGATAGCAGCAGACTTTGTTCTTGGTTATCCGATACTGTTTTCTTCTAGTCAGTGACTGATGGTAATGTTTGACTTGTTTGATGCATATGTCTGTGTGTGTGCGTGCATGTGTGTGTGTGTGTGTGTGTGTGTGTGTGTGTGTGTGTTGATTTAGCATGCTGTGTTACCTGACAGTGCCAATGAACAGTACAGGATCCTGTGGTATGACTTAGAGTTTACTTCGCAAGTCCTGCAGTCCCAAAGCACCAATGTCCACTCCATCAATCTGAATACTGCCCCCTGCTGGCTCCACCAAGCGAAACAGAGCTACACCCAGAGAGGACTTACCTAACACCAAAACAGAAAGTTACACACCTTACTCACACATTTCTCATCACTATTGCAAACTGTTGATGAAAATCCCTGAAAACGTTTGACAGCGTAAAGATAATGTGAGCTCCCCTGTACACAAAAAACTGTAGTGTAGTGTAATGTAGTTTCTACACATAGAAACATGTATGCACGTGTGTGGACTGGTTTAATAAATTTATATGTGGATGTATATATACACAAAATGTCCCATAAGTCTGTGGCTGGTGATTAACTTGAAATTGTTGTTAAAATTTTGTTCACTAAAGCACAGTGTATGATGCATGCTTTGCGACCACAGCATAACTCATATGATTATATGAAATCATACCAGAGCCTGTTCTTCCCACAATGCCCACTTTTTCATGGGCTTGGATGTGGAGGTTGACACCATCGAGTACTATGGGTGTATTCTCGCGGTATCTCATTGTGTAGTCTTTAAAGGTTATAGCGCCCTCTTGTGGCCAGCCCTACAGAAAGGCCCAACTGGTAAATTCATCATATTTCCACAGCATTATTTACATCAGCATAACAACATACGTTAATTACTCTCACCACTCTGTTGCTATTAGTTTCACTTTTTAACAGAAATACCACATTGATAGTTTTCTAACTCACATGGATTGTGGTCGCTGTAGGACTATGTGTTAATGGCCCATTATTAGTATTCAGGGACGTCACTGCCAAAACTCTTTCCTTCCTACTTCCTGTGCGTTATTTCACTATTTCTATGAGTTATTTCATATAACTGCACATCTTGATGGTACTTGGAAAAAGTCACGTAAGGGCAAAAAACGTCTGATTTTAGTTGGCACAGGTACAGTAGGGACATGTTGGCTGGTGAGCTGGAAACAGAGGAAAAAATATTACCTTTAACCTGTCAGAATTCCCTTGCTCTTTCTTTTTCCCCAACATTTTAAACCTTTGACACCATGATACAGCATGTTATTATTGGAGAGTGTTATTAGCAGACCAATTCCTTTCTATATGATATCGAAGCTTGATTGTTTTGTGCAACTTTTTTCCATTGAATATCACATAGATATTATCATATTTACCATTGCCATTTTTTTTATCAGCACCATATCATTCTAATCTAACACAAACTGCCTGTAGTACAGCTAAGATTTTTATTTTTTAAATACAGTACAGAATAGGCTACATTTGGGAAGTAAGCGTATCCGTAAATCCCGTGGATGAATTAGAATTGAAATATTACTACAATATTACAAAATAAAAAAGGACAAACCATAAATAATGACCTGTCTCTAATAACAGCCTGTCTCAAATAAAGGCCTAGTTCTTTCTTCAGTTGAGGTAAATAAAGGCCCTGGACACTATTTGAGAATTTATGGTATCTAATCCAGTGGGATGCATCGAATCACCATAAAGGGTGTTTTAAGGAAGAAATATAATGGGGAGGGGGAACTTTCCTGTAAATGAGTTCCCATAAAATGTATAAAAGTATGTTATTAAAGGACAAGTCTGCAACTTTACTTTTTTCAGTATTAGGTTCTTCCCTTAAAACAACTCAGCAGAAATTTAAAGAGGCCAAACCTTGGCCTCACTCGCTACTATGGTTTCTAAAGATGCTAAAGATGCTAAAGATCCAGTCTTCTCATCTGACATATTGAAAGCTATGGAAATACAGAGACATTGTAAGAAAGTAAGTCCATCTCAACTGTTGGGCCCTTCTGTTGGGCCCTTTTTCACTTCTGAGGCTGCTTGGTCTTGGTTCTGATCCTGTACAATTCAAAGGTCATAACAGTGAGGTTCAGCTTCTTCATTTTCAGTGTGACTGTTCAATTAATTCCATGTAAATGAACATTAACTATAAAATAATTTATGTGATGAACACCACAGAGGTCATGCCATGAAATACCGTAATTTACCAGGAACAGCATGTTGAGTTTAAGACCATCAGTTGCACTTAAAGGGACGTAATTTATTCTCAGTGAGGCATAATCAGTAACTAGAAACAGTAGCTTTGTGCTTACATTCGGCTGCTCCAGCTGGTAATTGTTGATAAGTTGAGCATATCGATCCTTTGCTTTCATCAGGTCTTTGTGTGTCCCAGCTTCTCTAATCTCTCCATTCTCTAACAGGAGAACCTAATCACAGAACTCCTGATACTGAAAATGAAAAAAAAGGAGAAGTCAGGAGACCAGAGGAAAGGTTCCAGCAATAACTGAAATCTTTATTGGAGTTACTCATTGAACAATTTCAAGACCAAAGGGAAATAACACCTATAATGAATTTGTGTTTGCATGAGTAAGCATGAACTATCAGTTCAAACGAGGTATATTACAGTCTTCCTCAACAGCATGAGACACTGCTTTATTACATAATCACCAGTTCAAACACCACTTCCCTATCTAGGGGAAAGGTTTGACAGTACATGACCTGTCTGAGAAATGGCACTGCAGTCAAATATTCACTCAGAACCTTGAAAATCCAACTTAAGTAGGGAAATAACTACTATAAAAACTATAGTATATACTGTAATAAATGGAATGAAATTGGTCTGTTTCCTGCTGTGGGCAGAGAATAGAGAATACTACGGTCACTATCCAATGACTGTATGCTAAATATCTGCTAGCTTGGCTCTTTACATGTGGTAACAAATCAGTACAGTATACAGTTTTGTTTTCTACCACAAATAAAGAAATGTAAACTCACTAAGAGACCTAAATGACTCAAAGATACAGTTTTGTTTCTCTGTAACTGATAACATTTAGCACAGGGATATTCAGCTGAAAAAAACTGAAACCAGTAGGACCTTGGGAATGGAGTCTAAGGTTTGAATGTGGCATGAAGTCTTATACCTGAAGCTGGTGTGTGACCAGAATGATAGACTTCCCCTTCAGCTCCTTCTTAATGCATTCCTCAAAGATGTGTTTGCCAACGTGTGCATCCACTGCTGAGAGAGGATCATCTAAGAGGTAGATGTCTTTGTTTGAATAGACTGCTCTTGCCAAGCTTATTCTCTGCTTCTGTCCACCAGACAAACCCCTCTCGCCAATCTGAACAAAAGAATAGACCATACACCCATGAGACACAAATCCCAAATAAATAAGATGTTTCAAAGGCATTTCACAATTTTCTAGTGAGCAAACCTGACAGTGTGTTAATAATAAAATGAAGTAGTAATCTTAAATCAAAGCATAACTTGAGAACTGAACTGGATAACTAAAAACCTATTAACATAGTATATCTAGGGAAACATAGCTCAGTCTTATCTCCAAAGGGAAAAAATTGCCAAATCGGGTTTGAGATTCACAAAGGTCCCAAAAGTTCACTGGAAAATGACTGAAAAATCTTTTTCAGTGTCTGCTAAATGATAACATGACGATGACTCCTTTTACCCCATTGGCGGTGTCATTGGCAGCTGACCGGCTGCTTTCAGGTGCGATTCAAGAGAATGAAGCTTCCTCCATCTGTATAGCTGAGTGCTGACTCTTTATCGTGGTCAGGTATGACTTTGGATTCTGAGTCAGCATCAGTTTCTGACAATTCAAAGTGAATATATATTTCATAAATTTCATATATGTGTGTCCGTTCAAATGGATGAACATCTTTGATGAAAATGAATGAATCGCTGACGATCAAATACCAGACTTGATTTACATATTTTAGTTTCAAGATTCTCAGGGGTTATATATAGGATATCAGACCGATACTGACTCAAATGGCTGGATAGGGTATTGGGTCGATCTATTTAATTCATTTCAATGTTATTCTGTGTTTACGTCTACGTGTGCGCACTATGTCATGTGTCAGCAGTGCACCGGTAGACCTGTATATTTTGCTAGAACGAGCGCTAACATAGTGTGGAGGGAGCTAACAACAAGGGGTCAGCAGTTTGGGGGTATTTCCGCTTGCTACGACAACAAGTTCTGTGGCTACTTGCAAAATTTGCAAAGCCAGTGTTTCGAGGGGTGGCAGTAGCACTGCGAAATGTAACACAAACAACTTAATCAGGCACCTCCAGAAGCCTAATGCCAAAGAACACAACGAGTTCAACCGAACAAAAAAAGGAGACGATTCAAAGAAGCAGTTAACTTTGTCGGGTGCATTGCAAAGACGAGAGATACTTCCCAGTGATAGTGTGAATATATATATATGTGTGTGTGTGTATGTGATGTGTTTCACAAAGTTAGGAAAGCAATGTTTAAGTCAAGCCTGATGTTTCCTTAAACATAAGAGAATGATCCCAGTCTTTCCCACGCAGTGAGGCATACAGCTTGTTAATTAAACACTGGTATTGGATAGGTACTTAGAATCGGCCGACACCCAAAGCCCAGGTATCAGTATCGGTATCAGGACTGCAAAACATGGATTGGTGCACTGTTAGTTATATATATATATATATATATATATATATATACACATATATATGTGTGTGTATATATATATAGCTTTCTCAAACTATGAGGGTGAAATATCAATATATTGTGGTCATGGCTCTTCCTTACAAGTGAGGATAATTGGATCTAAATCCTCTGTGAATTTTTTTCATGTGTAAAATGCTGACACAAAAGGCTCACACAACACACCTAGTCTTGAAGCACCTGCTCCTATAAAGGAGGTTACGACCAATGTACCAACATGTCTTTTATCTTTACTAAAAACGTGCGCAGAGAGCAACTAGTGTATCTTTACACGAAGACTGTGTAGTCAATGTTTATATGTACTCTTGCCTCAAGTGCGCTCTGATGAGGCAACCAAAAGGGGCATTGAACCATGACAGAAAACAAGAGACAGACAGACACAGAAAGTTCTGAAGGGATAAGGAAACAACATTAGTAATACTGATAAAAAAGTAGTGAAGTGAGGAGGGACAGAAGGAGTGGTAGTGGTAGTGCAGGCCTACACGATGATAGTGTAGGCCTGCAGAAAGAAGAGGAGAGTGAGAGAGTTAAGAAGGGATGGGGATCTGCACATAAACATAAAGTTTCATTATGTGTAACACATAGACCGTAGGCTGGTAACACTTCAACGGATTGTCTGGGTCATATAAGGCTTGTGTGGAAACGTTAATTATCATATGATAAATAATTTAAACTGCAGAACAAAGGCTGAGCATTTTATGATATAGTTTTCAAATCCTTCAATACAAATTAATTAAATGAAATCATGTACAATTCAGAAAATGAAGTATTAAAGAAAATGAATTAATTGGTTTATTTCAAGATTGGGAAAGTGCTATCTTGACACTGTCAGCTGACTGAGGACCAGAGGGGGAAATGAGAGATACCCACAGTAGAAGGACTGAGTGGGAACTTGAGTAATGTGTGAGTGATGAAGGTCATGATGGTGGCCAGGGTGGGAATGATGGCAGTTATGGAAGAATTCACACTCTGTGCGTAACCAGCTTTTTCCAATAGCGATCGCTCATTTTTCCTAATACCTGAGAGAGAGAGGGAGAGAGAGAAATTACAGATGTGGTTTGTCTGTGTCTCACAGTGACACAGATAGTGGAGCTGTAAGAGAAATAACCTATACTGAAAAACAGATCTTTCTGGAATACTACAACTGATAAAAGGCTATATAGAAATATTCCTCACAAAATTACGTCATAAACCTTTTGAGAAGATTAGCACTGAAAATGAAAAGTTTGATAGTATGATTCCTCCTCTTGTTAGCATACTACAAATAAAGCTCAAATGTTACAAATGTCAGGGCCGGTGAGGCCTGGTTAGTTGAGGACCCAAAAGCAGACTGAGCACAGAGTAAGTTTTTAGTTGGAATTTTAATAATTACAGTGATTTCCAGAAACCCAAAAGACAGTGGTCTCAGAAGGGCAAAGACAGGCAGAGGACAAAACAGGCAATGGTCCAATGGAAAAAGGCAAAAACTCTTCTTACAAAAACAGGCAATGATCCTAAGGCAAAAAGCAAAAACTCTTCTTACAGAAACAGGCAGTGATCCTAGGCAAAAGGCAAAATTTTTCTTCCAAAAACAGGCGATCAAACACATGAAACAGGAAAGAAGGCTAGATAATTTGGCAACAGGAGTGGAAACAGACAGGGCTTAAATGCAGTAGCTTGTTAATGAAATGGGCAGCAGGTGAACAGAGACCGGGCAGGGAACAGGGTAAGACATGGACTGGAACATACAGAAACAGGCAGACAAGACATCCAGGACACAAGGAAAACAAGGACTAGGATCTAGGAGAGCGGGACTGGACTGTGACAACAAAGGTCAAGTTTTATACCTGTGATTTCCTTCTCAAAGGATACATTTTCTTCCCAGGCATACATTTTAATGAGCTTGATACAGGTTAGAACCTCATTCATGGTGCAAATATGGTCGTCTGTCACAGTCACTGCCCGCCTCCTGAATACATTAATCAGTCTGGCAATGGAGATCTAGACAGACAGATAGATAGATAGATAGAAAGATAGATAGATAGATAGATAGATAGATAGATAGATAGATAGATAGATAGATAGATAGATAGATAGATAGATAGATAGATAGATAGATAGATAGATAGATACACCCACAGGTATAAACCCTGGATGGGAATGAAGATTAGGTAAATCAGCATTCCTATGATAGCAGTGTAGCCCAGGATGTAACGAACATATGCAATGAGTCAAGGGTGAAGGAAACTGACAACATGAACGTTCCTGGAACACTGAGAAGGATTGCAAGGTGTTGGTGGTTTATCTGATTCGAAAGCATGGGGCGGGGGTGAGGGGTGAGGGTGTTCCCCCTTTGCTGGTGTCTTCGCATAAAGGGGAGAGACCCTCCTTGAAACTGGGGAACGACTTGTCAGATAGTAGATAGTAGAATTTCTGTGTGACTTCATTTATCGCAAAAGGCCATATATATTTACAATCGAAATCATAGCAGCAAGGGCGCCAAACGAAACCTATAAGATTAATGTATAATTCATTTTTAATTAATGTATAATTAATGTCTAATATGTAAAAATAAAAAAATAACTGTAATTTACACTATGAGACAGAGTTACAAACATTGTTAATTAACAGAAACAGCCTGTTGTAGCAACATGTTTTACACGTAATAAAAAGATCAAATATATTTTAAGTAATAATATGTTTTTAATATTGTAGAATAAAGTCTTCAGAATGTAATACACACAGAATTACTTTTGTTTTATGTTTTTACTGGTAAATTATACTATACGCATTAATTATATTATAGGCATTTTATAAGAATGTTATGTTTTTTTATTAACGTTTTATTTGTTTTATTTGTTTATTTGTTTATTTTTTTTATTTTTTTACAATTCTTTTTTTTAAACAGTTTATAAAACTACTTTGATTTCCACATAACACATTTCCATATGTAAAATTAGAATGATATATTTTCTAATAACTAACAAAAACAGAGACCAGTAAATAGCAGGGAAAATGTTAAATTGCACTTCAATACAATACTTTTACAAACAAGCCCTCATCACTCCGACAAAAATTGCTGTAAAATTGTACTATACATTTTCTGTAAATGCATAAATAAATTAAAAAAATTACAGTATGTGCTGCTCCAGTGATTTTGTATGCAGCATTTTTAGTTCAGATAATCCCTCATGCTTTTCTATAACATGCATTGTCATCTGAAGGTGTAAACTTCTGTTCTGCTGATGTGAACTGGCAGATATTTTGAGCAGGAGTCTAAAACTCAAAGTGTCCATGTGTCAGTAAGAACCTTTAGATCTGGCCAAGATTATCTATTTGTTTATCTATAGACTGTACATCAGGGTGTACAGATAAAATTTTCATGCATAAAAACTGAAATAAAACAACATTACAGTTGTCCAACAGACAATTTTCAGACATTTGGAAAGTATTTCAACTTTTTAACACAAAATTTTAAAATGAAATTTTCTACAATTATTTATGTAAGATTTGTGTCAAAATACAGAACTGATATTTGATGTATGATTTATAATCCTGCCTCTTACTAAATTTCTCCAATAATAAACTATTAAACTACAATTAAGTGTCATTTTGTGGTCAGTGAATCATTTCATGGAACACTTGAAAAATCCCTGCATGCCAACTTTTAGCTTGTAAAAAGGGAAAAGATTGTAACCTTCTGAGGGTAGACTTTGAAATACATAATTACTGTTGACACGGCCATGCTGTACAGATCTGCTTCTTGGCCAGTCAGGTGCGCAATAGGTCCCGACCCAGTGAGCAATTACAAGCAAATTACTAGCAAAAAGATAAAAATAATGACAAGAAAAGCAGGATGAGGAAGGTGGTGATGAGGAGGAGGCTGACAGGGAGGGATGAGGAGGATAGAGGGGAGTGGGGCACACCTAGGAGGAAGGCAGCAACACTCACACAAGGCATTTGTACTCATTCCTCTCGTGACATTCCTCTCCTAGATTGTTCAAGCCTGCTTTGCTGATGTTCATTAAGAGCTGAATAATACTGTAGGATACTGTTGATTTTAAGTGGATTAAAGATGAAAAACAATGTAGATTTTGCCAAAACCTATTATTTATCTGAGAATAGAATAGAATAGAATAGAATAGAATAGAATAGAGCAATATGCAATGAGACACTCTATATGTGAACTTGTAATGGGTGATGCACAATAATGAATTATAGTTTGCTTGTGGTACTATACTATTAAGTGAGTGGAAGAGACTGGTTTCTTTTGGTGTGGATTACATTTTGTAAGAATACATCAAATGTGACTTTAGGTTCATATAGAGGATAATCTTTTCTGTCATGGCTGGCTCATGGAACTCCTCAACTGCTCTCTGTAAGGTGTAGATAAGCATTTTGATACAGCTGTTGTAACTGTATGAAGTTGAGAGGTGTCACTGACAGTAACACCATATTAATGTGTTAAAGCTGAAAAAAAAAACCCTGATAAATTCCTGATTTAGGCCTATTCAGTAAACTTTCCATGTAGCAGGTCTCGACAGCTCCATAAATTTAGCTGTGTTTGTTGTTTATTTTGTTTGTTTGTACTCTACTTCACTTAAGCACAACCCACATGAACAATTGTCCTAAATGTAGATTACAGCCCCACTGTCTCATAATGACCTCAGATTTCCTCGTGCCTTCTCATTCAGAAAATGTTTTGCAAGTGGGTTATTTCCAGAATCAGGGTGTTGGTCTTCAGACAGAAAAAGTCAGAATTGCCCAATATTAAGTCTTGTCTGTCAGCCAGTCCTGAATTTTAACAGGACTTTTATTAGTTGTGTAATATAACAACCTACAGCTTTAAAGGGTACAAATCGTCTGACAACGTGAAGTGACAGATCTATTTCCAAACGGAGTGAACGATGGTATTGATTTTTCTCTAAAAACTGTGGGTCGAGAGCGTAAAGGTCAAATATAAGCTTACAGACACTGAGTATAATAAGGCAAATGTTCCCTGGATTGTTTTCTTTCTCTTTTTTTCCACCACTGACCATCATGTGATGAGCTATGCAACGTGTATAACATTCTTCTTTTGTCACAGAAGACAGCGGGATGAGTGGGTTGATTTACCATCAGGGACACTACAAGCTACACCGAGCTCCTTCTCACACGTGCATGTGTCTAGTAACCTCTGCTGACAGAGTTCTGCAAGGTGTGTAAATACCTGTAATCGTCAATCTTTGGCGCATTTTGAATATAGTACACTCTGTTGGGGGTTTCAACCACATCGAGAGAGAAAGACAACAAAAATCTTAGAGGGGCCAGAAGACAAAATCTGTAAGAGTGTGCATAATCAACGTTGGAAATTATATCTTGATTTTGGAAAACCCAAAGAAACAGTTTCACATTACATATGTACTTTGTGATGTATTATATTTAATTAAAAATGCAAGAAACTTAATTCAATTCCAGCGCATATTCAATGCAATGTAAAAATGGACACAGTTACCACATCACAAATAGACAACTTTAATTATATTAAGAATATATTAAACAATTTTACTGTAGAGTTTACTGGAATATCTAGTAAACTATAAATTTTTGGAAATACAATGGCTCAGTAAAAATACTGAATTTATTAATAATAATTGTCTTTAAAAAAAAAAAAACCTTAAAAGTGTGGAAAGAAGTTAAATGTTGCCTGTGAGAGCACTACATGAGCGAACTAAAAATGATTTGGTGGTTTTCAAACCTCAAGTGAACTATGTGTTCTTGCTGATAAACAGTTAGGTTTAGAGCAAAGTGCATAAACACATTACTCCAGCAGTGAACATTATGCTTAGCCTACAGAGATTCTTTACAAAAACCCAGTACTTCAGTAACATCATCAGAAGCATAGGCAAGGCATTTTTGCCACATTACATCATATATCTGGCACAACACACATTAGATGTCTACTATGACAGAATTTTGAATATGTTTTGTGGGTTTTTAGCAACATTGAGAAAGAAAGTCAACAAAAGTCTTATGGGAGTCATAAGACAAAATCCGTGGGAGTGTGAGACGTTGGGATTGTGTTTGCATTGAGAGGCTTGCCTGAATTGGTCTACTGCCGTCCGGAAAGTCGAGGTAATGAACTCTCTGGAACAAGCCGAGGGTAATTTTCGTGACAACAGATGAATTGTAGCTTACTCTTTTTGCTGCCCTTTTTTCGTTTACATATGTGCCTGCACATTTTGTTAATGACAGTAAAATTGAATTTTTCCTGCCGGTCCAGGGGATCAAACCAACAAACTTTTGGTCACAAGCCTGCATCTCCAACCTTTAGGCCACAAGTGCCCCCGGATATGCAATTCATATCCTGTGAACAGTGTGTAATTGTGTGCAACTGTTTCGATTGTTCACGTGTTCACATTATTAGCTGCTGCAAGCAGAGATGCAAACAAAGATTCAGGTCTCTGTATCAGAACCTCAGGGCGGTCAAACTCAGCAACCTGAGAAAGACAGAAATAGTGTGAGAGAGAGCGCAACAGAGAGAGGGAGAGAGAGCGAGGAAGAGAGAGAGAAAGAGAGAGCATTAAAAATATTTAAAGGGTAAGTTTCCTTTAGCACTGCAGCAGTTTTTTTTTTATTATTATTTTTTATTGTTTTTTTTTTACATAAAAAGACACACTGTTGTGATGTTTGAAGGTTTGTGTTCTTGTAGTGAGGGAGGCATGGTATTAGGGGTGTAAGAAAATATCGATACACTTGAGTATTGCAATATTATGTTTTATGATACTGTATTGATTCTCAAAAACGCTGTATCGATTCGTAATTAATAGTTTACATGCAAAGATTTGTGGCAGATAGTGCTTAATTTTGTGTTGTGTTTAAACGCCAGACTGCTGGATAGCAGTGTTGTAATCTATCCTTAACCATTGAGTCTTCCACTTTAACGTAACAACGTAAACTGAGACAGGAAGTAGAGTAAGGACACACCGCTAACATTAGCATTAGCAAACCTAGCTGACTAGTAACGTTACCACTGATGGCTAAATCCAAAAGAATTAGACCAGCTCCCGTGGCATACAGAGCTGAAGTGTCAGCTAGGTTTGCTAAAAAAGTAGTGCTATGATGTTGGATGTTACAGGGACTGTGTTAAATGCAAATGCAGATCCCACTGTTTTGATTGCATAAAAAAGTAAACTTTATTTTACTCAGATTTTATGCATATGGTGGTGTGTTCTTTATACTATGACAGTTTTCCTTAAATTTAGATTGCAAAAATCACAATATATCAACTTGCTTACAGTATCGCAATATATGGCAATATACTGAATCGTAACCCTTGTATCATGATACGTATCATATTGCCAGAATCTTGCCAATACACAGCCCTACATGGTATGGGTGAACGTGTACTCACCTTTCCCTGATCCATGACGAGGATGCGGTCACTCTCCAGCACGGTGTGAATGCGGTGGGCAATGGTCAGCATGGTGCAGTGCTGAAAAGACTCTTTAATGGTGTGTTGAATAAGGGAATCTGTCTCTGAGTCAATGGAGGCTGTAGCCTCATCCAGCAGGATGATCTGAAGACAGAGGGAATTTCTCACTCTCCAAATGCCTACGACTAGTGCATTTCTAATGAAATCTAACCACAACACACTGAGACTAAAAGCTACATACAAACCTGCGTTTCTGTAATGAATTACATGGGACTTGATTTTTGTTAACTGATTTGTATTGTATTGGTTCAGCCAGATATCTCATTGAGAAAACTTGGTCCAGAACTTCAACTGTTTATAGACCAGATGTGTAAACAAATCTGCGTATCCATGTGGCATTTGTGTATGTGTATGTGCATACGTGAATGTGACATTTCACTGTCATTAGAGGGATGTGAGTATCTGTAGAGATGGGCGGGGGTTGTTCTTACTTTAGAGTTCCTTAACAGGGCTCGAGCCATACACATCAGCTGCCTCTCCCCCACTGAGAAGTTCTCTCCGTTCTCCACAACTGGAGCCTGCAGCTTCTCCGGTAACTTCGAGATCTGATCCATAGATAGATAGATAGATAGACAGAGGTCATAATTCATCATTCAATAACTGATATGCCTTGTATTTTATCTGATCTAATCATAAATAGAAGAGTCTGTAGCTGGAGCTACCATGTTGTCTTTACCGTGTCTTTCATGTAGGTCTTCTCTAAGGCCATCCATATCTCTTCATCTGTGCGGTTATTAAATGGATCCAGATTATACCTGCCGTAGGTAAACAAACATGGTCAAGAATCTGGACATATTCAGTTCAGTTTAAAAGCTGTGCAGCATCAGAGAGAATCAAATAAAACTTCAAAAATTAAATATGGATTGCTTTTCTTTTTGTGTGTGTGTGTTTCTGTTGTGAGATGTGTGTGTGTGTGTGTGTGTTTGTGTGTGTGTGTGTGTGTACGCATGTGTGTGTGTGTTGATTTAGCATGCTGTGTTACCTGACAGTGCCAATGAACAGTACAGGATCCTGTGGTATGACTGAGAGTTTACTTCGCAAGTCCTGCAGTCCCAAAGCACCAGTGTCCATTCCATCAATCTGAATACTGCCCCCTGCTGGCTCCACCAAGCGAAACAGAGCTACACCCAGAGAGGACTTACCTAACACCAAAACAGAAAGTTACACACCTTACTCACACATTTCTCATCACTATTGCAAACTGTTGATGAAAATCCCTGAATCTAAATCTGTGGCTGGTGATTAACTTGAAATTGTTGTTAAAATTTTGTTCAGTACAGCACAGTGTATGATGCATGCTTTGCGACCATAGCGTAACTCATATGATTATATGAAATCATACCAGAGCCTGTTCTTCCCACAATGCCCACTTTTTCATGGGCTTGGATTTGGAGGTTGACACCATCAAGTACTATGGGAGTATTCTCTCGGTAT
Source organism: Chanos chanos (assembly GCF_902362185.1). NCBI lineage: Eukaryota > Metazoa > Chordata > Actinopteri > Gonorynchiformes > Chanidae > Chanos > Chanos chanos. The sequence continues at coordinate 7,279,884 of NC_044496.1, read as the reverse complement.
CTCATTGTGTAGTCTTTAAAGGTTATAGCGCCCTCTTGTGGCCAGCCCTCAGGAATCTTAGTGCCTTTGATTTGTCTGGGTGCTTCAGAGACACAGCCCTACAGAACAGAGCATTCATATTTGAATGAGACAGTAAAAGACAGTCACACTGTAAAATGTTCCACTTAAACATTGTAAAGTGTTTAATTCAATCTATCTCAGAGTTATGTAAGCCTGTCATTCAACATCTATAACATCTCAAATAGCATTTAAAGTCATTGATGCTTAGGATCAGTAGTTAAGATCTTAGATCTGAGATCTGAGTTTGCTCTCTGATAAGTTTTGATTTGTTTACAGCTTATGTAACAGATATTCAATGCAGTCTATTTCAGTATTACTTCCATAGTCTCCAAAAGAAACAAATCTCAAAAGTCCATTTGTTTTCTATGTTTCAGCTTTGAAGATATACTTCTCTGATATGCATTGTGATGTTCCTTGTTAATAAATCTTGGTGAGAAAAAAAATCTAGAGGTCGATAAGATAACATAAAGGAATGTGTTAAAGAATTCTCACAGTGATGTACTCTTGCAGTCTCTCCACCGAGGTGAATTTGGCCTCCACTTCCGTAGACATTCTCACCACATACTGAAGCATCCCTGTCAACTGTAACAAAAAAGGCCTTGTGAGTCCCACAGAAGCAAAAAAACACACACTCTTTAAAAGAATAAAACACATGGGTGAGCACATGTGCACCACAAATGGGTCAAATACATGTGTTCAGTGCTCTCCTCTCTTGTCAGTCGTCCAGTGCTTTTTTCATCCAAGTCTGATATACATAGAAACACAGAACACTGATTATTTGTCCCCTCAGTGTGTTACCTGGATGGTGTAGGACAGGGCCAGACCCTTTAAAGCAGGGTTGATAATGTCGTTGGAGATCAGGACCACAAAAAGCGCCACCAAGAAGGTGATGGAGACAGACATGAAGTCGAGCCAGAAGGACAACCAGCGAGCTCCACAGTTAAACAGCAGGAAGTGGTTAGAGTTGATGTCACTCAGCTCCTTAAACCTGTCAACCAAACCAACATCAGGGTCAAGAAAAAGAGACACAGAAAGAACTTTAATTTAAGACTTACAGTTTGAGAAATACATTTCTTACTTAATTCTCTTGATTCAGGCCTGAAATTAAATCTAGGACTTGATGCCTTACTGTAGAATGTACTGCTCTCTCTTGTCATAGGCGTGGATGGTGCTCAGACCCTGGATGGTGGAAGTGGTGAGTGAAATCCATGGAGAACGACTAACATTCTCCATCCTCTTCATCTCTCTGATGCTCCTCTGGAACACACTACAGAACAGAGATAAGTCTGACACTGAAACCAGTTGGGAATCAATACGCCTTTTTCAGAGAACATCTCCAGTACTAATACTTAGACAGACAATAGACTTATATAGTATAAGAAATCATAATCTTGATATATTTGATTCATTTGCTTGTTCAATGACAAAGAAAAATGCAAATAAAGAACATGAATGGAAAAGATTAAACATATGTATAACATACATGCCTGTGTGCATACAAGTGTGTTTGAGCGTATATACGTGCATGTGTGTGTGTGTGTGTGTGTGTGTGTGTGTGTGTGTGTGTGTGTGAGTGTGTGAGTGTGTGTATGTGAATGCATGTATATGTCTGTCCATCTGTTTAATAGAAATCTGTATGACTCACTAGAGGATAATAGAGAAGATGACCGCGAGCACTGCTACGCCAATGAGCAGGTATGGAAACACTGCACAGATGGTCACGATGGTGAAGGTGACGATCAGACAGGACTGCAGGAAGTTCTCCATGTTAAAGGGCAACACAGCATCAACCTCATCCAAGTCCTTTGAGAAACGGTTCACCATGCGACCCGTTGGAGTTGTGTCAAAAAAACTCATTGGACTGCCCAGGATCTAAAACAAAATTCACAGAATCACAACATGAGTTCAGGGTTACAGAGAGAGGTTAAAAATGACTAAAAAGTCATCTGTGAAAATGCACCACAACAAATTACTGGCATGTTCTTACTATCAAGAAATACTGTTAGTGTGACAGTTTCCCTGAATAAGAACCCCAAGTATGTCTGTATGCATACATGTATGTATGTATGTGTGTGTATGTGTGTATATATGTATGTATGTATGTATGTATGTATGTATCTATCTATCTATCTATCTATCTATGTATCTATCAAAGCTTACCTTCTTAAACATGGTGTCATGAAGTTTGGAGGAGGCATGCAGAGTGACTTTGGTGAAGGAAAAGCCTTTGAGAACACTGAGAATGATCATGCCAATCACTGTGAGCCCATACACCATCTGATAGAACTGAATGTCTGGATTCTGTGAGATATCTCCAGCATCTGTGACATTTGCAGACTACAATGGGAAAAAAAACTACAGGTTACACTGAGTATAGCCACAAGCATTAGCATGAAGCCACTGCACCTTAAGCATAAATATGTACAGAAAATGACTGGCAAGCAAATGCCTCTGTACACTTAGGCTAAATCATCTGTTTAACTCATTCTTATAACCTAATCCAGTATATTGTATGCTGTACTTCATTATTGCTTTTCAATCTTTCCTATACAATGTATAAAAGCATGTTATCAAAGGACAAGTCTGCAACTTTACTTTTTTCAGTATTAGGTTCTTCCCTTAAAACAACTCAATAGAAAAAAACAACTTTGATGAAGCCAAGCCATGGCCTCATTCACTACTATGGTTTCTAAGGATACCAACTGTTAGCATCAAGAAACATGATGGGGAGGGGGGACTTTCCTACAAATGAAAATGTTCAATAAACAGAATAATGTGCACTTACTCCAGCGCCCTGTTCTAGCCAGTAACTGAGCCACCAGTTACTGAACGCTGTACTCCCCACCATCAGAACAAAGATCAGCATGACCAAGGACAACAGGAAGTACCCTGGAAATAACCACACACACATACACACACACACAAATACAAACACACAGGTCAGCAGCACTTTAAACAGGTAGAATGTAACTGATTTGGCCAGGAAAATCATGCATGAAAAGATTTCAATGTTCCCGTTATTTCCACAGTGAACTGTAAATTCATAGTTTACAGTTCACTAGAAGTTCAGTAGAAGTGATCTATTATTAAGCTTTGGTCTGTCATGAGTTGATTGTTAAACAAAATTAAATGCAATCATAAGAATAACAGTGGTAAATGACAAACCCGTTGCTGTTGTGGAAACACTCACCTCCTGCAGCTTTGCAGTATTGATGGTATGTCCTCCACGTGACTGAACCCTCCTGAGAGACCTCCTGAGTCACCAGCTGGTTTCTGGATTCTGTGACAGACACATACACATGCAGAGTTAAACCTTCATTCCCTCAGACAGTCTCAGATGAATACTGAAAGCATTTTCTTATATATGACCATTGCTCTTTGGAATATGATACACACATCCAACTCTGGGATTTGCAAAATTGAGTAGCTCTAATATTCAAATATTACCGGACCACCAGTTTGAAATATAATTAAAGTATGTATTAAATTGTATGACAACATTTGTTTAGAGTATACCTTTGCTTTTACCTTTTTCTTTTGGCAGATCATCTGATCCAGTTTTCTCATCTGACATATCAAAAGCTGTAGAAATACAGAGACATTGTAAGAAAGTAAATTCATCTCAACAACACCAATCTAAGACACCGACAGATAGATAGATAGATAGATAGATAGATAGATAGATAGATAGACAGATAGACAGACAGATAGATAGATAGATAGATAGATAGATAGATAGATAGATAGATAGATAGATAGATAGATAGATAGATAGATAGATAGAATATTTAACCTTGATTATCAATCCCATTCATTTTGATGTTGTCTTGGTTCTTCTCTTTTTGTTCTGTTGGGCCCTTTTTCACTTCTGAGGCTGCTTGGTCTTGGTTCTGATCCTGTACAATTCAAAGGTCATAACAGTGAGGTTCAGCTTCATTTTCAGTGTGACTGTTCAATTAATTCCATGTAAATGAACATTAACTATAAAATAATTTATGTGATGAAAGCCACAGAGGTCATGCCATGAAATACCGTAATTTACCAGGAACAGCATGTTGAGTTTAAGACCATCAGTTGCACTTAAAGGGAGGTAATTTATTCTCAGTGAGGCATAATCAGTAACTAAAAACAGTAGCTTTGTGCTTACATTCGGCTGCTCCAGCTGGTAATTGTTGATAAGTTGAGCATATCGTTCCTTTGCTTTCATCAGGTCTTTGTGTGTCCCAGCTTCTCTAATCTCTCCATTCTCTAACAGGAGAACCTCATCACAGAACTCCAGATACTGCAAATGAAAAAAAAAACAAAAAGGAGAAGTGAGGAGACCAGAGGAAAGGTTACAGCAATAACTGAAATCTTTATTGGAGTTACTCATTGAACGATTTCAAGACCAGAGGGAAACAACACCTATAATGAATTTGTGTTTGCATGAGTAAGCATGAACTATCTGTTCAAACGAGGTATATTACAGTCTTCCTCAACAGCATGAGACACTGCTTTATTATATAAGCACCAGTTCAAACACCACTTCCCTATCTAGGGGAAAGGTTTGACAGTACATGACCTGTCTGAGAAATCATGTTATGTAGTACATGGCACTGCAATCAAATGATAATATTCACTCAGAACCTTGAAAATAACTACTACAAAACTATACAATAGTTTTATAACTACTATAAAACTATAGTATATACTGTAATAAATGGAATGAAATTGGTCTGTTTCCTGCTGTGGGCAGAGAATAGAGAATACTACGGTCACTATCCAATGACTGTATGCTACATATCTGCTAGCTTGGCTCTTTACATGTGGTAACAAATCAGTACAGTATACAGTTTTGTTTTCTACCACAAATAAAGAAATGTAAACTCACTAAGAGACCTAAATGACTCAAAGATACAGTTTTGTTTCTCTGTAACTGATAACATTTAGCACAGGGCTATTCAACTGAAAAAAACTGAAACCAGTAGGACCTTGGGAATGGAGTCTAAGGTTTGAATGTGGCATGAAGTCTTATACCTGAAGCTGGTGTGTGACCAGAATGATAGACTTCCCCTTCAGCTCCTTCTTAATGCACTCCTCAAAGATGTGTTTGCCAACGTGTGCATCCACTGCTGAGAGAGGATCATCTAAGAGGTAGATGTCTTTGTTTGAATAGACTGCTCTTGCCAAGCTTATTCTCTGCTTCTGTCCACCAGACAAGTTCAAACCCCTCTCGCCAATCTGAACAAAAGAATAGACCATACACCCATGAGACACAAATCCCAAATAAATAAGATGTTTCAAAGGCATTTCACAATTTTCTAGTGAGCAAACCTGACAGTGTGTTAATAATAAAATGAAGTAGTGATCTTAAATCAAAGCATAACTTGAGAACTGAACTGGATAACTAAAAACCTATTAACAAAGTATATCTAGGGAAACATACCTCAGTCTTATCTCCAAAGGGAAAAATTGCCAAATCTGGTTTGAGATTGCAAGCATGAATAGCTCTGTTATATCTGTGGATGAAACAGAAACACAGAAGTCTACAAATAACAGTTCACTAAATAGACCAAGTCTGTCTTATCCGATAAAGCAGATACTGTACAAAGTATTTTCATTACGTCTGCAGTAAAACAGTCTTATCAAACAAGTGTGGCGTGACATACTTCTATGACTATTATGACTATTATGCTATACCTGGCCTGATCAAAGGGCTCTCCCATTAGGATGTTGTCTTGCACAGTGCCGTGAAAAATCCAGGCTTGCTGGGAAACGTAAGCAAACGATCCGTCTACGCTCACAGAGCCGTTTAGCAGGTGCATCTGAAGAGCATAGTCAGTTTGTTAACAGAACAGAAAACGAAGAAAACCCTCAATCACACGGTAACAATTACAAATTATTTGTTTAAAAAGGTCACACAAGTTCACTGGAAAATGATTGAAAATTTTTTTTTCAGTGCCTGCTAAACGAAAACATTTTCAGAGCCCTAAACACATGCACTTTAAGAAATGTAATATAAATCAGATGTTTTACTATCTCTGTAACCGTTACCAGGTAAACTTTTTGTAGATTTCTGTAATCATTTCAGACAAGCATTTCTAGAATTTTGGATACCTGTTCTAAAATGCTGGATATCAGTGATGTTTTTCCACTTCCAACATTGCCACAAACTCCAAGCAGATTACCCTGTGGACACAGAGAGAATGACTGCTACAATCCCATAGAAAATAAAGAAAATTAAAAATAATAATCAGCATAATCATTAATAAGATACAACAATGTGTAAAGTACTATTCAATGTCCATGAATACTAGACTTGTACTGTATACTAGACCTGTACCTTGGGTAGAGAAAATGTCATGCTCTTTAAAGTTGGCTTGGGTTCTTCTGTATGCATTCCACCTTTCTGAGTGCCATTCTGAAATTGGTCCTTTGACTCTTTGACTCCTTTTACCCCATTGGTGGTGCCGTTGGCGGCTGATGGGCTGCTTTCAGGTGCGCTCCAAGAGAATGAAGCTTTCTCCATCTGTATAGCTGAGTGCTGACTCTTTATCGTGGTCAGGTACGACTTTGGATTCTGAGTCAGCATCAGTTTCTGACAATTCAAAGTGAATATATATTTCATAAATATGTCTGTTCAAATGGATGAACATCTTTAATGCAAATAAATGATGAAATGAACAGCTGATGATAAAATAGCAGATTTGATTTATATATTTTAGTTTCAAGATTCTCAGGAGTTATATATATTGCTTTCTCAAACTATGAGGGTGAAATGGCTCTTGGCTCTTCCTTAAAAGTGAGGATAATTGGATCTAAATCTTCTGTGAATTTTTTTCATGTGTAAAATGCTGACGCAAAAGGCTCACACAACATACCTAGTCTTGAAGCACCTGCTCCTATAAAGGTTACGACCAATGTACCAACATGTCTTTTATCTTTACTAAAAACGTGCGCAGAGAGCAACTAGTGTATCTTTACACGAAGACCGTGTAGTCAATGTTTATATGTACTCTTGCCTCAAGTGCGCTCTGATAAAGGAACCAAAAGGGGCATTGAACCATGACAGAAAACAAGAGACAGACAGACACAGAAAGTTCTGAAGGGATAAGGAAACAACATTAGTAATACTGATAAAAAAGTAGTGAAGTGAGGAGGGACAGAAGGAGTGGTAATAAGGATGTAAATGAAGTCTTACCTTTAATCGAGCCAATGAAACCTGGGCTTCAGCCAGTGCTTTAACAGAAAAGGGCAGCAGACCCAAAGAAAATCTCATGCAGTTGAATATAGCGATGATAGTGTAGGCCTGCAGAAAGAAGAGGAGAGTGAGAGAGTTAAGAAGGGATGGGGATCTGCACATAAACATTATGTGTAACACATAGACCGTAGGCTGGTAACACTTCAACATATTGTCTGGGTCATATGCGTGTTGTGTCGAAAGGTTAATTATTTTATGATAAAAGATTTAACACTGCAGAACTAAGGCTGAGCATTTTATGATATAGTTTTCAAATTCTTCAATACAAATTAATTAAATGAAATCATGTACAATTCATTAAATGAAGTATTAAAGAAAATGAATTAATTGCTGTATTTCAGGACTGGGAAAGTGCTATCTTGACACTGTAAGCTGACTGTTTGAGGACCAGAGGGGGAAATGAGAGATACCCACAGTAGAAGGACTGAGTGGGAACTTGAGTAATGTGTGAGCGATGAAGGTCATGATGGTGGCCAGGGTGGGAATGATGGCAGTTATGGAAGAATTCACACTCTGTGCGTAACCAGCTTTTTCCAATAGCGATCGCTCATTTTTCCTAATACCTGAGAGAGAGAGGGAGAGAGAGAAATTACAGATGTGGTTTATCTGTGTTTCACAGTGACACAGATAGTGGAGCTGTAAGTGAAATAACATATAATGAAAAACAGATCTTTCTGGAATACTACAACTGATGGAGAGCTACACAGAGGTATTTCTCACAAAATTACGTCATAAACCTTTTGAGAAAATTAGCACTGAAAATGAAATAAGTTTGATAGTATGATTCCTCCTCTTGTTAGTGTACTACAAATAAAACTCAAATGTTACAGAGTTCAAGTTTTATACCTGTGATTTTCTTCTCAAATGATTCTTCCCAGGCATACATTTTAATGAGCTTGATACAGGTTAGAACCTCATTCATGGTGCGAACACGGCTGTCTGTCACGGTCACTGCTCGCCTCCTGAATACATTAATCAGTCTGGCAATGGAGAACTAGATAGATAGATAGATAGATAGATAGATAGATAGATAGATAGATAGATAGATAGATAGATAGATAGATAGATAGATAGAATTACATTTCAAAAATCAAATGGGAATATACAGAAAACAGCGTAACTCTTTTGATTCTGCTGGGCAATGTGAGATGATCAGAGGAAGAGGAGAAAACTTACCTGGATGGGGATGAAGATTAGGTAAATCAGCACTCCTATGATAGCAGTGTAACCCAGGATGTAACAAGCATATGCAATGCACATGATGAGTAGAACAGGAATACAGAGAAGAAAGGTTCCAAACACCACTGCTTCAAACATGCGATAGCCATCAGCTGTCAAGACATTGATCGTCTGGAACAACAAAATGTAGGAGAACACTGGAATCAATTTGACCATTTATGAAGGGTACAAAACATACCATAGACACTGTTTGACATCATGGTAATCTGACTGATTAAGGCCTGGTTTTGTACACCTTGAATATTGTCTACCTCTTTCTCTTTGGTGACAAAGACTGAAGACAGGAATTTGGGAATTTGCAGAATTAAATGACACTGAATGTTTGAGAAATTGAGTTCTTGGATGAAGTTAAGAAAATTAATTAAGTGAAACCCCCAAACTTTCATGCTAACCCTTTGATAGTATAGAGCTAGATTACCTCCGAGGTAAATAAAAGAAAAAGAAGAAGAAAAAAGAACTTTGAAAAATTATGATACAAAAAATACATATCTAAAGCATACCTCTCCAACAGAGATACTGTTCATCACCCTCAGTGAGATGATCTTCTGGAAGGCCATCATGGAGAAAGCACTCTTCACTCTAATGGCTGTACGAATATTCACTGCCCACAGCAGAGAGGCAAAAAACGCCTTGAAGAACTCAGAGAAGAACAGGGCTACACAAAGGCCCACACTGTGAACAAGTGTTGAAGACTCCTGTGGCTGTTCTATGATGTTCAGGATCTCATTTACCAGGACAGACTAAGAATCATGGAAAACAAAGAGAAAATGGGTTGTGCTGCGATCCACTGAATCTGAACATCCACAAAAGTCAGGAAATATTTGCAAATACAAGTCAAAATCCTGATAAATGCAGCTAAGGATATATTGTACACTTAGGATTTTATGTAAACTTTAACATATGTTTCACTGAATGGTCTTAAGCATTATACACTAAATCAGAACTCTAGTGAAAAACAGGAGAAAAAGAGGAATCATACCGGTCCAATAAAAACACAGAAGGTAAAAATGACAGAGATGATGAAAGAGGCTATTAAACGGGTTCGTTGGAAACGCATGATAATTCGGCCCAAAGATGCCTTCTCCAAGCCCACCCTGGATACCTCCTCTTCCCACAGTCTCTGCAACCTGAGCACACACAGTATCAGTTGAGAATCTGAGAGTGGAAAACTTGCAACCATCAAATCATTACATATTTTATGTCCCAAACTGTCCATACCAAAATGAATGTGCAGAGTGAAAAGGAAACAAAGAAAAAAAATGTCTTTATTCGACAATTTTGTTTGACAGGGAGAGTGATGGCATTGCTGTTTATTTAAGAGCAAACCGACATACTACTTAATTGTCACATAAGCGATTCGGTTGCAGTTTGACTGAATGAGGCCCTCTATTTTCTTTGCAGTGTTAGGAGAACAGGAAAAACCTTTTTCCATTGTTGTGTGCTCCATCGTGAGACGACAGAGACAGCGAACTCCGGTCAAGGCGGTTCCGGAACAGTCTCCACATCATGGGCGTCATCCACGCGAACGTGGTGAAGGAAAAGAACCCGGCATCATCCAACGGGTGTGACCTTACAATCCGACACACAGTCACACACAATTAAACGCACATTACCAAGAAATGTATTTTTAGAAGTGGACAAATATTGCATGAAGTTCAAATGATGCACTGTGGGTAAAAACTTCCTCTTTAGAAACTGTACTGTGTCTTGATTATCCTAAGCTTCTGATGTAAATAAATATGTATGTAGTAACAATGAATAAATAAAATAGCCATTTTTCATACATTAAAAATGAAATTTTCTCATAAGCCATTCTGTTCTGTTCTGTCACTATTGGGGTAATACTCTTAGATTCCTTTGGACCATAGAAATAACATCGTTAGTAAATTACGTATAAATATCTGGAGAAAACCTCTCCAGAAGCTTACATCTTTTTCTATATGACCTTAACCAGCTGTTGGCTAAAAAAACACAACTGCAGCTTTGAAAACCTAACACTGACAGTTTAGTGCTGGACTTACTTTGTATAAGTAAATACAACCTCTTTGAGGACAATTTACAATTTAGCATTTAGCAGACGCTTTTAACCAAAGCGACTTACAATCAGTGCATCAGTCGGATTCCTAATACCTCATAAGCAGACATCGCTAAAAAGACTGAGACACACAATATAAAGTGGGATCAAACCTTAACTTTTTAAACGTGTATTATTGGTTGTTTGAGGTCTCACTTACTTAGAACCAAAGCGGAAAGGAATAAGGTTCTGTAATGTGGCATGATATTTATGATGTTTAGGAGGGGGGTCTCTTTCCCGGTAGTCCAGTTGTGGTAAACCCTCAGGAAATGAATTCATGGTGGCACTTAATTCTGTTGTCGAAGGAGAACTTGCCCTCCTCTGTTTCTACAGATGAGGAACAAGCAAGAGAGAGATAAAGTGATACAATGACAGAGGAAAGAAATGAAAAGAACAGCTGTTAGTTGAGATGATTCACAATGACATCAAACATGCAAACAGATGCATAGTTTTCAGCAATTCATTGCGTTTAAGTAAAATGTAATGATTCAAACAAAGAAACAAGCTAACAAACAAATGAACCCCTGATATAAACCAGCGCCAAAGTAAAATAAATCACAGTGAGGATGTCTATGGATCTGTCAAGTCTCTAATGACCGATAAAGACAGAAGAAAGTGTTAGAGCAGTATACTGATACACTCACAAATGAGACTCCCTCCACATTCTCATAGATCGCTGGCGAAGTTGAAAAGCTCTTCATATTTTTATAAATCTCTATGAACACAAAGATGCAAACAGATTAACAGACAGCTCAGATAGATAGATAGATAGATAGATAGATAGATAGATAGATAGATAGATAGATAGAGATAGACATAGATAGATAGATAGATAGATAGATAGATAGATAGATAGATAGATAGATAGATAGATAATTTCCCCAGAGGGAAATTAAATCGTCATAGCAGCCAGATACATTAAAATACAAATGACAACAGGTAGGGATACTGACTGAGGGTCCGGTTATAAATAAGATACAGATATACCAACACAAAGAACAAAAAATAAAGTCTATGCATAAATATAAAGCTTTCCATACATATAAAAGAGCACTGAGTATCATACAATCCTACCATACATTATCATTCGTAGACTTCAAACCAAACAGCTATGACTTAGAGCAACTTAGTAGAGATTCAGTACCTTCTGTTTTGTCAGAGGTGAAGAGCCCCTGTCAACGGCGCGCTGTAAAGAAACCAAATGCTCTCATTCACCGGTAACGTGCTTTGCTATCCCATGCTATGAACTTACATCACAGGATTTTATGAGTCTCAAAGGTTGACTTGTAGAAAGCCTCTATCAGTCCTCTACAGTCCACCCCCTCCTCCCCTGCCACCACCTGTGCTCTAATCTTCTGTTCTTCATATTCAGCAATCATATATTTAAGGCCATTGAGACATTTTTTGTTTCCTGGGTGATAGTCGAAAAACCTCCACCCAGAGTTATTGTGAGACATCACTTCCAGAAATTTAGAAGGGGAGTTTCATATGAACTGCATTACTTGTAACAACATATGATACAACTGGACAGACGTAAGGTTGGATATGATTCACTTAACCATCTTTTAAACTGTGTGACTTAAACTTTTATTTAGAGATAGATTATAAAGGTTACAAAGGTTAATCGATGAGCTCTCTGCAGACATGGTGTATTGCCAAATTCATCTTGTCAAATATTAACGCCGGTGTCTCGGCGCCCCGGGGGGGGTGGGGGCGGGGGCTGGTGTTGTTGTTCGGTGATGTAGGTGAGGAGCCATTCCTGCCTGTGTAAACGTATGTTGCATGGTAACAGTGACAATGCTGATCTTTCCTTGGTCAAGGTCACTGACAGGAACACTGATCCTAGCATGCATGTCTTTCTGATGGGAGGAAGCCCATTCTTTCATGACTCAGCAATTCCTTAATGACTGAGCTTTGCTTATTGTCACTATGATTGTACATTTTACTGAATTTTTAGAGCGGATTAACGCACCACAGTAAATTCAGAATCTCAGCTATGCTGCACATCAGACTAGCTGTTCAGATCAGGTACACCATCAATTTAGGCAGTTTTAAATACAAACTAAAGGGCTAATATTATATGTAGGAATCCCTAAACACTCCACACAAAGTACCATCCAGTGAGGCTAACTACTGGCAAAATTACTCACAGCTGATGCTAGCTAGTTAGACACAATTTCACTGGGCCCCATAGCAGGCCTAATTGTCCTATCACCTAGACCCAGTTATTAGCAAACTGCAAGGGTTAACTATCAGGTCAACTAAGGTTAACTATAATTACTTGAAATTTACTGGTTAAAATGTCAAATACCATAAATAAACTAAGTGGCGTAGCAATTATGTTACATATACTAACAGCAATGGTGAAAACAGATTAGAGAGAGAAGAACAGCAGACCCAGCCATGATGAGGGGCAAAAATCCGGAATTTTTCAGGGTGTTTCACACAACACTGAGTTGATTCTTCAGTCAGTTTCGGGATGGCGCAAGCGGCAAGAATCAACCAGAGAAGGCTTCAGATGTTCTGATTCCTCCCACAGCCCGAAGGGAGAGGTCAAGTCAAGGGTGAAGCAAACTGACAACTTGAACGTTCCTGGAACACTGACAAGGATTGCAAGGTGTTGGGGGTTTATCTGATTCGAAAGCATCGGGCAGGTGTGAGGGGTGAGGGTGTTCTCCCTTTGCTGGTGTCTTCGAGTAAAGGGGAGCGATCCTCCTCGAAACTGGGGAATGATTTGTCAGATAGTAGTATTTTTAACTATTTTTAGAGAAACTAAAGTTGGTTAGCTGTTTTGAATGAACTTGGAACTTCGGTACATGATGCTTAACTGTTAGTCATTACATTCTAAACCTGTGCTGTCCATTAATGATTATGGGGTTTGTTCTAAGTTAATATGCAAAATTATTTGATAAACAACCTCACGTAGCCAGCACTGGTTCCTTGCAAAAGGTGTAGAACTTTAAATATTTGCTCTCATTTTAAAGTATTATGAATGTTGACTGCAGTTTGTTTGATCGGTCCACTTGTTTTTTTTAACTGCTGTTTTTAAATGCCTATTTTCCCATTGAAAATGTATGGGGAAGGTTTTAGGTCTCTAGTGCTACGATGAGGGATTACACACAGCAGCAGTCCGATAGTTGGATTCAGTGGTCTTTTGCTCCCTGACTACACTTCAGCTGAAGACAGATGAAGTATTTCTACAGTTAAGATTCAATGATGTTGAGGCGCACTCACATTCGCACTTTCTTGCCGAAATACATCTCTAGTTTACGATATCATTGTATGTGTTTTATTAACATGATGTCAATATTTCATTTTATAAATATCACAGTTATCGTCAATACCGGTATATCGTGACACCCCTAATATATATATCGTTAAATATATTTTAAGTAATAATATGTTTTTTATATTGTAGAATAAATTCTTCAAAATGTAACAGACACAAAGTGACTTTTGTTTTATATTTTTGCAGGTAAATTATATTATAAGCATTTTATTAGAATGTTATGGATTTTTTACTGACATTTGATTTTTTATACAGTGTATAAAACTACTTTGATTTCCACATAAAACACATTTGCATGTGTAAAATTAGAATGATTTCCTTTTAAAGAAAAGACAATATGTTTTCTAATAACTAACACAAACAGAGACCAATAAATAGCGAGGAAAATGTTAAACTGCACTCCAGTACAATACTTTTACAGACAAGTACTCATCACTCAGACGAAAATGAAATTGCTGTAAAATTTTACTATACATTTTCTGTAAATGCATAAATGAATAAAAAATTACAGTATGTGGTGCTACAGTGATTTTCTATATAGCATGTTTAGTTCAGATAATTGCACATGCTTTTCTATAACATGCATTGTCATCTGAAGGTGTAAACTTCTGTTCTCCTGATGTGAACTGGCAGATATATTGAGCAGGAGTCTAAAACTCAAAGTGTCCATGTGCCAGTAAGAACCTTTAGGCCTGGCCAAGATGATCTATTTGTTTATCTAAAGACTGTACATCAAGGTGTACAGATAAAATTTTCATGCATAAAAACTGAAATAAAACAACATTACCGTTGTCCAACAGACAATTTTCAGACTATTCAACCCCCAATTAAATTTTCGACAATTATTTATGTAAGATTTGTGTCAAAAAACAGAACTGATATTTGATGTAGTCATATGATTTATAATCCTGCCTCTTACTAAATTCCTCCAATAATAAACTATTAAACTACAATTAAGTGTCATTTTGTGGTCAGTGAATCATTTCATGGACCACTTGAAAAATCCCTACATGCCAACTTTTAGCTTGTAAAAAGGGAAAAGATTCTAACCTTCTGAGGGTAGACTTTGAAATGCATCGTTTCTTTTGACACAGCCATGCTATACAGATCTGCTTCTTGTTGTTTGTATTTTTCATTTTTCACACTAATTCCAATAACTATTCCATCTTTTCTTTATCACATAATTATCTTATTGTCAAACCTCAGGAGGCCAGAGTGTAGTTCCTCAGACTGGGTTGAACTTCTAAAAATAGCATCTTAATGCAATTTTTAAGTGTTTATACAAGATGTATAATCATGACACTCCTCTCCTAGATTGTTCAATCCTGCTTTGCTGATGTTCATTAAGGGCCTGAATAATATTGCAGGATACTGTTGATTTTAAGTAGTTTAAAGATGAAGAACAATGTAGATTTTTCCAAAACCTGTTATTTATAATGTAAACTGACAAACAGAATTCTGAAAATAGAATAGAATAGAATAGAATAGAATAGAATAGAATAGAATAGAACAATATGCAATGAGACATTTTGTGTGTGAACCCATAATGTACAATAGTGAATTATAGTTTTATAACTTGTGGTGCTAAACTATTAAGTAAGTGGCAGAGGCTGATTTCTTTTGGTGTGGTTTACATTTCATAACAAATAATCATGTGACTTTAGGTTCATACAGAGGATAATCTTTTCTGTCATGGCTGGCTCATGGAACTCCTCAACTCCTCAACTCCTCTGTAATGTGTAGATAAGCATTTTGATACAGCTGTTGTAACTGTATAAAGCTGAGAATTGTCACTGACAGTAACACCATATTAATGTGTTAAAGCTAAAACAAACAAACAAACAAACAAAATCATAAATTCCTGATTTAGGCCTATTCAGTAAACTTTCCATGTAGCAGGTCTCGACAGCTCCATAAATTTAGCTGTGTTTGTTGTTTATTTTGTTTGTTTGTACTCTACCTCACTTAAGCACAACCCACATGAACAATTGTCCTAAATGTAGATTACAGCCCCACTGTCTCATAATGACCTCATATTTCCTCGTGCCTTCTCATTCAGAAAATGTTTTGCAAGTGGGTTATTTCCAGAATCAGGGTGTCGGTCTTCAGGCAGAAAAAGTCAAAATTGCCCAGTATCAAGTCTTGTCTGTCAGCCAGTCCTGACTATTAACAGGACTTTTATTAGTTGTGTAACATGACAACACCTTTAAAGTGTTCATCTGACAACGTGAACTGATTTATTTCCAAATGGAGTACAAGATGGTAGCAATTTCAAACATTTTTATTTTTTCTCTAAAAACTGAGTCGAGAGCATAAAGGTTGAATATAAGCTTACAGACACTGAGTATAATAAGGCAAATGTTCTCTGGATTTTTTTCTTTCTCTTTTTTTCCACCACTGACCGTCATGTGATGAGCTATGCAACGTGTGTAACATTCTTCTTTTGTCACAGAAGACAGCGGGATGAGTGGGTTGATTTACCATCAGGGACACTACAAGCTAAACCGCGCTCCTTTTCACAAGTAAATAGTATTTGGTGACCTCTGCTGACAGAGTTCTGCAAGGTGTGTAAATAACTGAAATCGTCAATCATTACTTTTCTGGTGCAATTTTAACGCACACATGCTCAAACCCCCCGCCCCCACGGTCCACGTGACATTTTGTTTTGCAGAACGCCTTATATAACTTGAAGAAAATAGTGATTTCCTTGGCTACAGCGAACGGCTTGACCTGCGGGGTACGTTTCATTTCTTCTTTTTAATGTTTTCAGAAATGCCGTTTTTTTCTAACGTACGGAATTTGAATATTGATACATTACTTAAACTTTCTGCTGTAGGAAAAGTCAGTTTGTAAAATGTCATATTTCAGTGTCCATTCCATTCCACGTTGGACTATTAAAAATGAAACTAAAATTTAATTATACATGTGTTGTTTACACAAACCAATTTTTAACTTTTTAAACACATTTTTTAAATATTTGTATAGGCTAATTAAATCTCGTGTTTCACTCCTAGTTTCTCGTCTTTCGGAATAGGAAAAGTGCAGACGTCATGCATTGTAAATTATTGTCGACATGGCACTCAAGGTCAGAAAGTAGTTATATTTTCGCTAACGGTAAAGAGAGGCAAGTCAGTTGGCAGAGCTGTCAGAAATCCTTTACTTTAGAGAAAATACGGTATTCTTTCAAATGGGTCTTTGCTCTGCTTTCCAATAGGCTAACAGAATGGATCTGAAGGAGTACTTCCAGAGAATAGGCTTCACTGGTCTGTTTGAAAAAGCTGATCTGGACACTCTCTGCACCATACATAAGCTTCATGTAATGTCAATCCCATTTGAGAACCTCAGCATTCACTGTGGAGAAAAAATCACCATGGACCTTGACGTCATATACAATAAGATTGTGAGGAGTAGCCGTGGCGGTTGGTGCTGTGAGAATAATTATCTGTTTGCGTGGGTACTTCAGGAGATGGGCTACAAGTACACAACGCTGGGCTCTAGAGTCTTCAACACCATCAAGAATGATTTCAACCCCATGGACTCTCACCTCATCAACAAGGTTGACATAGATGGCAAGGCTTACATTGCAGATGTGAGTTTTGGGGTGTCGTGTCAAATATGGCACCCTCTTGAGCTTGTCTCTGGCAAAGACCAGTCCCAAACAGCTGGCATCTTCCGACTCCTGGATGATGGGGAGAAGTGGGTTCTGGAGAAAACTGGCAGAAAGCCACTGGTTCAGAATGAGGCCTTTGCCAACTCCAGTCTCATCGACAAGCGCCTAACAAAGACAATTTACTGCTTCTCTTTAATACCCCGTGGAGCAGATCACTTTCTAGAAACCACTCATTACCTCCAGACCAGTCCAGACTCACTTTTCACCAATAAGTCTATCTGCTCCCTGCAGACAAAAGCTGGGTTCAGAGCTCTCATTGGCTGGACTTACAGTGAGGTCACCTTTGACTATGAGGATGGTGTAGATCTTGTGGAGATGAAAGAAATTCCAGACCGTGAGATAGAAAACGTGCTAAGAGACAAGTTTAGCGTGGTGTTGAAAAACAAACTTGTCCCTGTTAACAATAAAGCCAGTTACTCCATTTAAGCTTTCACAGCAAACACTATGCACAAATGTAGCCTTCCATCTTAACCTCCTTTTTATTGTAGCTAGTGTACCATCATGAGGCTATATTACAGCAGGCCGATTTTTCAAGAGAAGTCAAAGCAACTAGTAAAACTGAGCTTTAACTTTTTTGTACTATTTACTGTATTGACTTTTTGATATTTAATTTTTTAAATGTTCTTTTTTGAATTCTCCGTGATTGCACACACACACTGTGAACAGTGAGCAGTGAATTTGTCTCTGCATTTAACCCATCCAACGCACCAGTAGTGAACACACACGACAGACGCAGGAGCAGTGGGCAGCCTTCCTCTGCACCCGGGGAGCATTAGGGTTAAGTGCCTTGCTCAAGGGCACGCAGCCGTGGATGTTGGGCCTGGGAATCGAACCGGCAACCCTCGAGTCACAAGCCCGGTTCTCTAATTTTATATATTGATTAAAAATGACATTTCTTTTGTGATAATATGTTTAGAACAACTCCACTGAAAAATAAAGATATTGTCAAATTGTATCACAGATGAAAATTGGCTAACATTTATTCATAGCATCAAAATATTATCTTTGTATCACATACCTTCCCGGGGGCAGTTCTTCGGGCCTCTAATTTAAATCTGAGGGTTTAGCAAAGATAGTAGAAAAATCATATTGAACTGACAAAGTCAAAGTCGTGGTTAAAACATCCACTTTAACATCTGTAACTACAGTAACTTTAAATAAGTGGATATCACAAAACTTTCTACAGCCTATTTAATAAGCATCACTGCATCGCTGGCTTTAAATGTTTGGATAGAAAACGTGAAAACAGTGTGTTCTTGACAAAGAATGACGGTTATTTTCCCTCCTATGTGAAGAAAGACTGATGCATGCTCATAACCCCAGCAACTACATTATTATCACCCACAGGCTGCAATGTTCCCACAAAGGTGATCATTTCATTACTTGACAACTACTTAACTGGAACCTTAAAGGCGCCTTTATCATTTTGCAGAAGCAAGACTAATCCGGTATTGTAATAGAATTTACACCACATGAATTTGTTGATTAGACACACCTTTTCAGAAGATCAACAACAATGGCAACAACAATAGTGTTGTTTATACATGCATGCCAATCTGTACACATTCATTGTCATTTCCTTAATCAGTTTCATTACCTCTCGCGTATTTCTTTGGACAGTTTGCAGGCTCTCTTATTCAAATCTGGTGCATTCTTGGACACCATAACATGTGATGATCAAATCCCAAAATTTTAAATTTGCATCTGATGTAAAAGTAACAGGAAATATATCCTTTTCACATGACAGAATGAAGAATGAACACCTGAGACAAATAAACAAATAAGTAAATGTTTGCATCTGCAGCTTTTGAACAAACATGACAAACTTTGCTTTTTTATTTAAGTGTAGTCTTTACATTCTGTGTACTCCCCTTGTCCTAAGGGTCAGAAATTATTCGTCTTCACTAAACCCCTAAACTAAAGCAGCTTAACTGAATTTTAAACACCAAATCTATTGTGCAGGAAGAGACAACCTGTCATTCAGATCAAATGTTGTGAATATCTGGTCTGTCCCTCTTCACAGTGCAGAAAGACTGCATTTAATCAGTGGACGCCACTCATTTTTATGACAGCACACCTGTCATAATTGTTTTCTTTACTAAAGTAGAGGTTTATTATTATTATTATTGTTGTTGTTGTTGTTGTTATTGTTATTATTATTATTATTATTATTATTATTATTATTATTATTATTGCTAAAGGTACTGCATAGGTGCAAACATTAATTTTAAGAAATTAGCAGAAATGTACAGAAAGTAGTTTTGAATGCATTTTATTGAGGGGAAACAATAATGGTCTTGAACTTTTTTGGCAACATAGTGATATATTCTTATATATTCTTATATTCCTATATACTGTACAATGAGGAATTCAACTACAAAATACTAGTCTTCTCAAATTTTTAAAGAACATAAATCAATCAACTCTTTTTTGCACATGTAGGACAGTATGCAAGTGTGTGTGCATGGTCTTTGCAGATGTATCTCTCACATTTGCTTATCAAAGTAAATTTTGTGTATGCTTTGACATACCTGACATGCAGAAAATTTACTTCGACAAGCAAAAAAACAGTTTTTTGTGTAAAAAAAAAAGAAATACCACTTCAGATCATTTAGGTTGTTTTTTCTGTTGCTAAACATAGTGGCAGGTAATTTTATTTTTACCCTTAAGGCAACAGAATTAAGATGATCACTAATCCAAACAACTGCTAATTACTTGACTATATGCACAGCCAAAGAACGTGCTTTTTTTCAACCATTGAAAACTGAGCTTCCGGTTTTGGTGAATCCACATTGGGATTGTGTTTGCATCGCAAGGCTTGCCTGAGTCGGACGACTGCTGGTTGGATAGTCGAAGTAATGAATTCTCTGGGGCAAGCCGCAGGGACTTCAAGCGACATTTTAAGAGATGAATTGTAGCTTACTGTCATGTTGATAATAAGACTCAGTTTTCAGTTTCAATTAGTTATCTGCTCATCCCTGCAGTCAGACTGAAGTTGTTGAGGGTGATGTAACAAGGACTGGCCAGCTAACCCCTCCATGTTGTCTCACCTGCCAATATTCATACCCTGATCCCCGCCCCCATTCCCCCCGATTCTGCACCTTCTAAAGATTTTCTTTTTGCACTACAGCATGTGTTTACAATGCCATTTGTTCTGTTTCAAATACCTCAGATATATACTACCTCATTTAATGTAAATTTATACATATGTTGATACTCTTGTGTTTTTTTCCCCTGAATTTTATGTCATGTATGTCCCTATGCATGCAGGAGCAGCGGGCAGCAGCAGTAGGTAGATAGATAGATAGATAGATAGATAGATAGATAGATAGATAGATAGCCAGACAGATAGATACTTTATTGATCCCGAAGGAAATTTAGGTATCCAGTAGCTTCGTACAACACAAATACACACAATAAAAATTTAGCAGTACCCACAATAGAATAAAATAAAATAACATAAAAATTAGGCTGTATAATATATAAACTATGTCTACGTATAAACACGTGACACATTACCACACCGGGGGGTGGAGTGCCTTGCTCAAGGATACGTACGCTGTGGGTGTGGAGGGAGGGGAAAGCACTGTTCATTTACTCCCCCCCCACCACATTTTGCCTGCTGGTTCATGGGGGTCGAACCAACAACCTTTCAGTTGCAAGCCCGCTTCTCTAACCTTTAGGCCATGGCTGTTCCTGGATATGCAATTTCTATCCTGTGAACAGTGTGTAATTGTGTGCAACTGTTTCAATAGTTCACGTGTTCACATTATTAGCTGCTGCAAGCAGAGATGCAAACAGAGATTCAGGTCTCTGGATCAGAACTTCAGGGCGGTCAAATTCAGCAACCTGAGACATAGTTAGAGAGAGAGAGAGAAAGAGAGAGAGAGAGAATGAGCATTAAAAATATTTAAAGGGCAAGTTTCCTTTAATGAAAGCTTCAAGAGTAAATGAAACTCACTTGAGCAATTTTTTTTTTTTTTTTTATGTAACAAGACACTGTTGTGATGTTTGAAGGTTCGAGTTCTTGTGGTGAGGGAGGCATGGTATTAGGAGGTGTAAGAAAATATCGATACACTTAAGTATGTTTTGTGATACTGTATCGATTCTCAAAAACACTGTAGCGATTTTTAATTAATAGTTTACATGCAAAGATTCATGGCAGACAGTGGTTCATTTTGTTGTGTTTAAACCCCTGACTGCTAGAAAGCTGTGTTGTAATCTATCTTCAGCCATTTTACTCCTCCATTCCAACCTAACAACATAAACTGAGACAGGAAGTAGCATAAGGAGCACCGCTAATGTTAGAATTAGCAAACCGTGCTGACTAGTAACATTACCAGCGATGGCTAAATCCGAAAGAGTTAGACTGGCTCCCGTGGCATACAGAGCTGAAGTGTCAGCTAGGTTTGCTAAAAAAGTAGTGCTATGATGTTACAGGGACTGTGTTAAATGCAAATGCAGATCTCACTGTTCTGAGTACATAAAAAACTAGACTTTTACTCAGATTTTATGCATATGCATGGTCTTTATACTATGACAATTTTCCTAAAATTAGATTGAAAAAATCACAATTTATCGCCTTGCTTACAGTATCGCAATATATCGCAATATATCGAATTGTAACCCCTGTAGCATGATACGTATCGTATCGCCAGATTCTTGCCAATACACAGCCCCAACACACATGGTATGCGTGAACGTGTACTTACCTTTCCAAGATCCATGACAAGGATGCGGTCACTCTCCAGCACAGTGTGAATGCGGTGGGCAATGGTCAGCATGGTGCAGTGCTGAAAAGACTCTTTAATGGTGTGTTGAATAAGGGAATCTGTCTCTGAGTCAATGGAGGATGTAGCCTCGTCCAGCAGGATGATCTGGACACAAAGGGAATTTCTCACTCTCCAGATGCCTACGACTAGTGCATTTCTAATGAAATCTAACCACAACACACTGAGACTAAAAGCTACATACAAACCTGCGTTTCTATAATGAATTACATGGGACTTGATTTTTGTTAACTGATTTGTATTGTATTGGTTCAGCCAGATATCTCATTGAGAAAACTTGGTCCAGAACTTCAACTGTTTATAGACCAGATGTGTAAACAAATCTGTGTATCCATGTGGCATTTGTGTATGTGTATGTGCATACGTGAATGTGACATTTCACTGTCATTAGAGGGATGTGAGTATCTGTAGAGATGGGCGGGGGTTGTTCTTACTTTAGAGTTCCTTAACAGGGCTCGAGCCATACACATCAGCTGCCTCTCCCCCACTGAGAAGTTCTCTCCGTTCTCCACAACTGGAGCCTGCAGCTTCTCCGGTAACTTCGAGATCTGATCCATAGATAGATAGATAGATAGATAGATAGACAGAGGTCATAATTCATCATTCAATAACTGATATGCCTTGTATTTTATCTGATCTAATCATAAATAGAAGAGTCTGTAGCTGGAGCTACCATGTTGTCTTTACCGTGTCTTTCATGTAGGTCTTCTCTAAGGCCATCCATATCTCTTCATCTGTGTGGTTATTAAATGGATCCAGATTATACCTGCCGTAGGTAAACAAACATGGTCAAGAATCTGGACATATTCAGTTCAGTTTAAAAGCTGTGCAGCATCAGAGAGAATCAAATAAAACTTCAAAAATTAAATACGGATTGCTTTTCATTTTTGTATGTGTGTGTGTGTGTGTGTGTGTGTGTGTGTGTGTGTGTGTGTGTGTGTTTTTCTGTTGTGAGACATACATTAAGAACAGGTTAGATACTAAATACACACAGAGCACAAAATGCCAGCTTATGTTCAAAGTTTCCTCTTTATTAGTATGTTTTTATTATAATTAGAGGTAGTATTATATATTATCTATTGTTATTTATTAGTATTAGTATTAGCATTAGCGATATTCTGATCATTGCAATTTTGATGCATATCTTTAAAATAATATAATTAGGAGTAATTTGCAGTAAATGTGCTGATAAGTTGCTTGACAGCATTTGTCATCTACCAAGAAATTACTCATTTTAAGACCACTCTATGAATTTTTCTGTGAAAGCAGCCTCTCCTGTTTGTTGTTTAAAGTAGTAAGTAGGAGTTAGTGGCAGCCTTTGTTCTTGGTTATCCAGCACTATTGTCTTCCAGTCAATGACTGATGGTAATGAACATGTGTGAGGTGTGTGTGTGTGTGTGAGTGTGTGTGTGTGTGTGTGTGTTGATTTAGCAAGCTGTGTGTATGCTGTGTTACCTGACAGTGCCAATGAACAGCACAGGATCCTGTGGTATGACTGAGAGTTTACTTCGCAAGACCTGCAGTCCCAAAGCACCAGTGTCCACTCCATCAATCTGAATACTTCCCCCTGCTGGCTCCACCAAGCGGAACAGAGCTACACCCAGAGAGGACTTACCTAACACCAGACCAGAAAGTTACACACCTTACTCACACATTTCTCATCACTATTCCAAACTGTTGATGAAAATCCCTGAAAACGTTTGACAGCGTAAGGATAATGTGAGCTCCCCTGTACACAAAAAACTGAATGTAGTTTCTACACATAGACACATGTATGCACGTGTGTGAACTGGTTTAATCATTTTATATGTGGATGTATATATATTCAAAGTATATCCTTAAAAATATCCATATCAATATCCATAAATCTGTGGCTGGTGATTAACTTGAAATTGTTGTTAAAATTTTGTTCACTAAAGCACGGTGTATGATGCATGCTTTGCAACCACAGCATAACTCATATGATTATATGAAATCATACCAGAGCCTGTTCTTCCCACAATGCCCACTTTTTCATGGGCTTGGATTTGGAGGTTGACACCATCAAGTACTATGGGAGTATTCTCTCGGTATCTCATTGTGTAGTCTTTAAAGGTTATAGCGCCCTCTTGTGGCCAGCCCTCAGGAATCTTAGTGCCTTTGATTTGTCTGGGTGCTTCAGAGACACAGCCCTACAGAACAGAGCATTCATATTTGAATGAGACAGTAAAAGACAGTCACACTGTAAAATGTATCAACTTCAACATTATAAAGTGTTTAATTCAATCTATCTCAGAGTTATGTATGTCTGTCATTCAATATCTATAACATCTCAAATAGCATTTAAAGTCACTGATGCTTAGGATCAGTAGTCAAGATAGATCTGAGTTTTCCCTGTGATAAGTTTTGGTTTGTTTACTGCTTAAGTAACAGATATTCAATGCAGTCTATTTCAGTATTACTTCCATAGACTCAAAAGAGTCTTAAAAAGAAACAAGTCCATTTGTTTTGTATGTTGCAGCTTTCCTGTTAGCTTTGAAGACATACTCCTCTTATATGGAGTGTATGATGTTCCTTGTTAATAAATCTTAGTGATAAAAAAGATGTAGAGGTGGATTAGATAACATAAAGGAATGTGTTAAAGAATTCTCACAGTGATGTACTCTAGCAGTCTCTCCACCGAGGTGAATTTGGCCTCCACCTCCGTAGACATTTTCACTACAAACTGAAGCATCCCTGTCAACTGTGAAAAAAAAGGCCTTGTGAGTCACACAGAAGCAAAAAAAACACACTCTGGAGCCTGTTAAAAATTTCTTTAAAAGAATAAAACACACGGGTGAGCACATGCGCACCACAAATGGGTCAAATACATGTGTTCAGCGCTCTCCTCTCTTGTCAGTTGTCCAGTGCTTTTTTCATCCTAGTCTGATATACATAGAAACACAGAACACTGATTATTTGTCCCCTCAGTGTGTTACCTGGATGGTGTAGGACAGGGCCAGACCCTTTAAAGCAGGGTTGATAATGTCGTTGGAGATCAGGACCACAAAAAGCGCCACCACGAAGGTGATGGAGACAGACATGAAGTCGAGCCAGAAGGACAGCCAGCGAGTTCCACAGTTAAACAGCAGGAAGTGGTTAGAGTTGATGTCACTCAGCTCCTTAAACCTGTCAATCAAACCAACATCAGGGTCAAGAAAAAGAGACACAGTAAGAACTTTAATTTAAGACTTACAGTTTGAGAAACAAATTTCTTACTTAATTCTCTTGATTCAGGCCTGAAATTAAATCTAGGACTTGATGCCTTACTGTAGAATGTACTGCTCTCTCTTGTCATAGGCGTGGATGGTGCTCAGACCCTGGATGGTGGAAGTGGTGAGTGAAATCCATGGAGAGCGACTAACATTCTCCATCCTCTTCATCTCTCTGACGCTCCTCTGGAACACACTACAGAACAGAGATAAGTCTGACACCGAAACCAGTCGGGAATCAATACGCCTTTTTCAGAGAACATCTCCAACAGACAATACACTTACATAAGAAATCATAATCTTGATATATTTGATTCATTTGCTTGTTCAGCGACAAAGTTAAATGCAAATAAAGTACATGAATGGAAAAGAATAAATGATTATACATATGTATAACATATGTGCCTGTGTGCACACACGTGTGTGTTGCTGCATAAGTACGTGTGTGTGTGTGTGTGTGTGTGTGTGTGTGTGTATGTCAGTGCATATATATGTCTTTCTGTATGTCTGTCTTTTTAATAGAAATCTGTATGACTCACTAGAGGATAATAGAGAAGATGACCGCGAGCACTGCTACACCAATGAGCAGGTACGGAAACACTGCACAGATGGTCACGATGGTGAAGGTGACATTCAGACAGGGCTGCAGAAAGTTCTCCATGTTAAAGGGCAACACAGCATCAACCTCATCCAAGTCCTTTGAGAAACGGTTCACCATGCGACCCGTTGGAGTCGTGTCAAAAAAACTCATTGGACTGCCCAGGATCTAAAACAAAATTCACATAATCACAACATGAGTTCAGGGTTACAGAGAGAGGTTAAAAATGACTAAAAAGTCAGCTGTGAAAATGCACCACAACAAATTACTGGCATGTTCTTACTATTGAGAGATATTGTTGGTTTTCCTGAATAATA
The DNA here is from genome assembly GCF_902362185.1 of Chanos chanos. NCBI lineage: Eukaryota > Metazoa > Chordata > Actinopteri > Gonorynchiformes > Chanidae > Chanos > Chanos chanos. The sequence goes on along the minus strand of NC_044496.1, from coordinate 7,253,377 downwards.
ACCCTAGCTATGTATGTATGTGTGCATGTATGTACATATTTCTGTATGTATGTCTGTACATGTGTACAGTATGTATGTATGTATGCATGCATCTATCTATCTATCTATCTATCTATCTATCTATCTATCTATCTATCTATCTACAGTATTTATCTATCTATCAAAGCTTACCTTCTTAAACATGGTGTCATGAAGTTTGGAGGAGGCATGCAGAGTGACTTTGGTGAAGGAAAAGCCTTTGATGACACTGAGAATGATCATGCCAATCACTGTGAGCCCATACACCATCTGATAGAACTGAATGTCTGGATTCTGTGAGATATCTCCAGGATCCGTGACATTTGCAGACTACAATGGGAAAAAAAACTACAGGTTACACTGAGTATAGCCACAAGCATTAGCATAAAGCCACTGCACTTTAAGCACAAATATGTACAGAAAATGACTGGGCAAGCAAATATCTCTGTACACTTAGGCTAAATCATCTGTTTAACTCATTCTTATAACCTAATCCAGTATATTGTATGCTGTACTTCATTATTGCTTTATAATCTTTCTCATAAAAAGTATAAAATTATACTGTTAAAGGACAATTCTGCTACTTTGCTACTTTTTCCAGTATTAGCTTCTTACCTTAAAACAGCTCAACAAAAATTTGAAGAAACCAAGCCTTGGCCTCATTCGCTACTATGGTTTCTAAAGATGCTAACTGTTAGCATCGAGAAAGTCAACTGTCTAATCCAGTGGGATGCATCAAGTCAGCATAAACGGAGGTGTTTTAAGGAAGAAACATAATGGGGAGGGGGACTTTTCCAACAAATGGAAATGTCCTATAAACCAATGTTTCTCAATCCTGCTCCTGGGGAACCCCTGCTCTGCATATCTTCTATCTATCCTTGCTCGGAAACACAACTGATTAGTGTGATTAACATGCTCTTCATTAAATCAGGTGTGCTCAGCCAATCAAAAGTGCCACTGATGAGGTCAGTCAGGTAGGTAGAGCAGGGAATGATGGAAAACGTGCAGAGCAGGGGTCCCCCAGGAGCAGGATTGAGAAACACTGCTATGAATAGAATAATGTGCACTTACTCCAGTGCCCTGATCTAACCAGTAACTGAGCCACCAGTTACTGAACGCTGTACTCCCCACCATCAGAACAAAGATCAGCATGACCAAGGACAACAGGAAGTACCCTGGAAATAACCACACACACACACACACACACAGGTCAGCAGCACTTCTAAGCAGGTAGAATGTGACTGATTTGGCCAGGAAAATCATACATGAAAAGATTTCAATGCTCCCGTTATTTCCACACTGAACTGTAAATTCATTTTTTAGTGATCTATTATCTATAATCAAATGCAATCATAAGAATAACAGTGGTAAATGACAAACCCGTTGCTGTTGTGGAAACACTCACCTCCTGCAGCTTTGCAGTATTGATGGTATGTCCTCCACGTGACTGAACCCTCCTGAGAGACCTCCTGAGTCACCAGCTGGTTTCTGGATTCTGTGACAGACACATACACATACAGAGTTAAACCTTCATTCCCTCAGACAGTCTCAGACGAATACTGAAAGCATTTCCATGTATTATACCATTGCTCTTTTGAAATATAATAAAAGCATGTATTAAATTGCAAGACAATATCTGTTTAGAGTATACTTTTGATTTCACCTTTTTCTTTTGGCAGATCATCTGATCCAGTCTTCTCATCTGACATATCGAAAGCTATGGAAATACAGAGACATTGTAAGAAAGTAAATCCATTTCAACAACACCAATCAGACAGACAGACAGACAGACAGATAGATAGATAGATAGATAGATAGATAGATAGATAGAATGTTTAACCTTGATTATCAATCCCATTCATTTTGATGTTATCTTGGTTCTTCTCTTTTTGTTCTGTTGGGCCCTTTTTCACTTCTGAGGCTGCTTGGTCTTGGTTCTGATCCTGTACAATTCAAAGGTCATAACAGTGAGGTTCAGCTTCATTTTCAGTGTGACTGTTCAATTAATTCCATGTAAATGAACATTAACTATAAAATAATTTATGTGATGAAAGCCACAGAGGTCATGCCATGAAATATCGTAATTTACCAGGAACAGCATGTTGAGTTTAAGACCATCAGTTGCACTTAAAGGGACGTAATTTATTCTCAGTGAGGCATAATCAGTAACTAGAAACAGTAGCTTTGTGCTTACATTCGGCTGCTCCAGCTGGTAATTGTTGATAAGTTGAGCATATCGATCCTTTGCTTTCATCAGGTCTTTGTGTGTCCCAGCTTCTGTAATCTCTCCATTCTCTAACAGGAGAACCTCATCACAGAACTCCAGATACTGCAAATGAAAAAAACAAAAAAGGAGAAGTGAGGAGACCAGAGGAAAGGTTACAGCAATAACTGAAATCTTTATTGGAGTAATCTTTATTGAATAATTTTTTATTTCAAGACCAGAGGGAAACAACACCGATAATGAATTTGTGTTTGCACGAGTAAGCATGAACTATCAGTTCAAACAATATATATTACAGTCTTCCTCAACAACATGAGACACTGCCTTATTACATAAGCTTCAGGTCAAACACCAGCTCCCTATCTAGGGGAAAGGTTTGACAGTACATGATCTGTCACTCAGAACCTTGAAAATCCAACTTAAGTAGGGAAATAACTACTATTAAAAACTATAGTATATACTGTAATAAATGGAATGAAATTGGTCTGTTTCCTGCTGTGGGCAGAGAACAGAGTACTACGGTCACTATCCAATGACTGTATGTAAAAAAAATAAAACATGAACTGCCTAAAAGTTCTAAATGTCTCGATTCATTTAGGTCTTTTAGTTAGATTAGTTAGATTCAATTTTGTTTCTCTGTAACTGATAACATTCAGCATAAGGCTTTCAACTCTGGCCCCCAATTCCACAAGTCCCGAGAAACCTAGAAAACAGGTCTGTAAACTCCTCAGCCATGTAGGGACAGAGAGAAAGTGCTAAAAACTGAAACCAGTAGGACCTTGGGAATGGAGTCTAAGGTTTGAATGTGGCATGAAGTCTTATACCTGAAGCTGGTGTGTGACCAGAATGATAGACTTCCCCTTCAGCTCCTTCTTAATGCACTCCTCAAAGATGTGTTTGCCAACGTGTGCATCCACTGCTGAGAGAGGATCATCTAAGAGGTAGATGTCTTTGTTTGAATAGACTGCTCTTGCCAAGCTTATTCTCTGCTTCTGTCCACCAGACAAGTTCAAACCCCTCTCGCCAATCTGAACAAAAAAATAGACCATACACCCATGAGACACAAATCCCAAATAAATAAGATGTTTCAAAGGCATTTCATAATATTCTAGTGAGCAAACCTCAAAGTGTGTAAACAATGAGAACTAGTAATCTTAAAGCAAAGGATAACTTGAGGACTGAAAACCTATTAACATAGTATATCTAAGACAACATACCTCAGTCTTATCTCCAAAGGGAAAAATTGCCAAATCTGGTTTGAGATTGCAAGCGTGAATAGCTCTGTTATATCTGTACATGAAACAGAAACACAGAAGTATACAAATTATAGTTCACTAAATAGCCCAAGTCTGTCTTATCCATTAAAGCAGATATTGTGCAAAGGGGCAACATCCGAGAATGGTCATTACGTCTGCAATAAAACAGTCTTATCAAACAAGTGTGGCGTGACATACTTCGATGACTATTATGAGTCGTTTTGTATTAAGACAGTATAACTGTACGTCCTCCTGCGTGCACAGTTCCAGATGAACTTATATATAACAAACAGATTGCTTTAGATCATGTAAACTATACTCCAGGTCTTTGTTCTGGGGCCTTGCTATACCTGGCCTGGTCAAAGGGCTCTCCCATTAGGATGTTGTCTTGCACAGTGCCGTGAAAAATCCAGGCTTGCTGGGAAACGTAAGCAAACGATCCGTCTACGCTCACAGAGCCGTTTAGCAGGTGCATCTGAAGAGCATAGTCAATTTGTTAACAGAACAGAAAACGAAGAAAACCCTCAATCACACGGTAACAATTACAAATTATTTGTTTACAAAGGTCACACAAGTTCACTGCAAAATGATTGAAAAATCTTTTTTCAGTGCCTGCTAAATGAAAACATTTTCAGAGCCCTAACCACATGCACTTTAAGAAATGTAATATAAATCAGATGTTTTACTATCTCTGTAACCGTTTCCAGGTAAACTTTTTGTAGATTTCTGTAATCATTTCAGACAAGCATTTCTAGAATTTTGGATACCTGTTCTAGAATGCTGGATATCAGTGATGTTTTTCCACTTCCAACATTGCCACAAACTCCAAGCAGATTACCCTGTGGACACAGAGAGAATGACTGCTACAATCCCATAGAAAATAAAGAAAATTAAAAATAATAATCAGCATAATCATTAATAAGATACAACAATGTGTAAAGTACTATTCAATGTCCATGAATACTAGACTTGTACTGTATACTAGACCTGTACCTTGGGTAGAGAAAATGTCATGTTCTTTAAAGTTTGCTTGGGTTCTTCTGTATGCATTCCACCTTTCTGAGTGCCATTCTGAAATTGGTTCTTTGACTCTTTGACTCCTTTTACCCCATTGGTGGTGCCGTTGGTGGCTGATGGGCTGCTTTCAGGTGCGCTCCAAGAGAATGAAGCTTTCTCCATCTGTATAGCTGAGTGCTGACTCTTTATCGTGGTCAGGTACGACTTTGGATTCTGAGTCAGCATCAGTTTCTGACAATTCAAAGTGAACATATGTTTAATAAATTTCATAAATATATCTGTTCAAATGGGTGAACGTCTTTAATGAAAATAAATGATGAAATGAAGAGCTGATGATAAAATAGCAGATTTGATTTATATCTTTTAGTTTCAAGATTCTCAGTTATATATATATTGCTTTCTCAATTTATGAGGGTGAAATATCAATATATAGTGTTCAGGGCTCTTCCTTAGAGGTGAAGATATGTGGATCTAAATCCTCTGTGAATTTTTTTCATGTGTAAAACGCTGACATAACAGGCTCACACAACATACCTAGTCTTAAAGCACCTGTTCCTATAAAGGAGGTTACGACCAATGTACCAACATGTCTTTTATCTTTACTAAAAACGTGCGCAGAGAGCAACTAGTGTATCTTTACACGAAGACCGTGTAGTCAATGTTTATATGTACTCTTGCCTCAAGTGCACTCTGATAAAGGAACCATGACAGAAAACGAGAGACAGACAGACACAGAAAGTTCTGAAGGGATAAGGAAACAACATTAGTAATACTGATAAAAAAGTAGTGAAGTGAGGCGGGACAACAGGAGTGGTAATAAGAATGTAAATGAAGTCTTACCTTTAATCGAGCCAATGAAACCTGGGCTTCAGCCACTGATTTTACAGCAACAGGCAGCAGAGCCAAAGAAAATCTCATGCAGTTGAATATAGCGATGATAGTGTAGGCCTGCAGAAAGAAGAGGAGAGTGAGAGAGTTAAGAAGGGATGGGGATCTGCACATAAACATAAAGTTTCATTATGTGTAACACATAGACCATAGGCTGGTAACACTTCAACAGATTGTCTGGGTCATATGTGTGTTGTGTGGAAGCGTTAATTACTATATGGTAAATAATTTAACACTGCAGAACTAAGGCTGAGCATTTTATGATTATAGTTTTTAAATCCTTTAATACAAATGTTAAGGTAAGAAAATAAAGTATTAGAGAAAATGATTTTTAATTGGTTTATTTCAGGATTGGGAAAGTGCTATGTTGACACTGTAAGCTGACTGTTTGAGGACCAGAGGGGGAAATGAGAGATACCCACAGTAGAAGGACGGAGTGGGAACTTGAGTAATGTGTGAGCGATGAAGGTTATGATGGTGGCCAGGGTGGGAATGATGGCAATTATGGAAGAATTCATACTCTGTGCGTAACCAGCTTTTTCCAATAGCGATCGCTCATTTTTCCTAATACCTGAGGGGAGAGAGAGGGAGAGAGAGAGGGAGAGGGAGAGAGAGAGAGAGAGAGAAAATACAGACGTACTTTAGCAGTGATTCACAGTGACACAGATAGTGGACCTGTAAGTGAAATAACATATACTGAAAAACAGATCTTTCTGGAATAGTACAACTGATGGAGAGCTACACAGAGGTATTTCTCACAAAATTATGACATAAACTTAGCACTGAAAATGAAATAATTTGATAGTATGATTCCTCCTCTTGTTAGTGTACTACAAATAAAGCTCAAATGTTACAAAGTTCAAGTTTAATACCTGTGATTTTCTTCTCAAATGATTCTTCCCAGGCATACATTTTAATGAGCTTGATAAAGGTTAGAACCTCATTCATGGTGCGAACACGGCTGTCTGTCACGGTCACTGCTCGCCTCCTGAATACATTAATCAGTCTGGCAATGGAGAACTACGTAGATAGATAGATAGATAGATAGATAGATAGATAGATAGATAGATAGATAGATAGATAGATAGATAGATAGATAGATAGATAAAATTTCAAAAATCAAATGGGGAGACACAGAAAACAGTGTAAATCTTTTGATTCTGCCCGACACAGTGAAAGGATCAGAGGAAGAGGAGAAAACTTACCTGGATGGGGATGAAGATTAGGTAAATCAGCACTCCTATGATAGCAGTGTAGCCCAGGATGTAACAAGCATATGCAATGCACATGATGAGTAGAACAGGAATACAGAGAGAAAAGGTTCCGAACACCACTGCTTCAAACATGCGATAGCCATCAGCTGTCAAGACATTGATCGTCTGGAACAACAAAATGTAGGAGAACACTGGAATCAATTTGACCATTTATGAAGGGTACAAAACATACCATAGACACTGTTTGACATCATGGTAATCTGACTGATTAAGGCCTGGTTTTGTACACTTTGAATATTATCTACCTCTTTCTCTTAGGTGACAAAGGACTGAAGACAGTTTGGGAATTTGCAGAATTAAATGACGCTGAATGTTTGAGAAATTTAAATGGAGTTTTTGGTTGAAGTTAAGAACATTAGATAAATGAAACTCCAAAACTTTCATGCTAACCCGTTGACAGAACAGAGCTATATTACATCAAGGTAAAACAAAAAGAAAGAAAAGAAAGAACTATGGAAAATTACGATACAAAAAATACATATCTAAAGCATACCTCTCCAACAGAGATACTATTCATCACCCTCAGTGAGATGATCTTCTGGAAGGCCATCATGGAGAAAGCACTCTTCACTCTAATGGCTGTACGAATATTCACTGCCCACATCAGAGAGACAAAAAACGCCTTGAAGAACTCAGAGAAGAACAGGGCTACACAAAGGCCCAAACTATGAACAAGTGTTGAAGACTCCTGTGGCTGTTCTATGATGTTCAGGATCTCATTTACCAGGACAGACTAAGAATCATGGAAAACAAAGAGAAAATGGGTTGTGCTGTGATCCACTGAATCTGAACATCCACAAAAGTCAGGAAATATTTGCAAATACAAGTCAAAATCCTGATAAATGCAGCTCAGGATATATTGTACACTTAGGATTTTATGTAAACTTTAAAACATATGTTTCACTTAATGGTCTTAATCATTATACACTAAATCAGAACTCTAGTGAAAAACAGGAGAAAAAGAGGAATCATACCGGTCCAATAAAAACACAGAAGGTAAAAGCGACAGAGATGATGAAAGAGGCTATTAAACGGGTTCGTTGGAAACGCATGATAATTCGGCCCAAAGATGCCTTCTCCGAGCCCACCCTGGATACCTCCTCCTCCCACAGTCTCTGCAACCTGAGCACACACAGTATCAGTTGAGAGTCTGAGAGTGGAAATCTTGCAACCATCAAGTCAGAACATATTTTGTGTCCCAAACTGTCCATATCAAAATGAATGTGCATAGTGAAGAGCAAACAAAGAAAAAAATGATGTCTTTTACATTTTGTGTGACAGGGAGAGTGATGGCATCGCTGTTAATTTCAATATCAACCACATTACTTGTATCAACATATGACAAAACTGGACAGATGTAGGGTTGGATATGATTCATTTAACAGTCTTTTACTCTTAAACTGTGTGACTTTAGGTTTAGGATAAGCCACAGGACACAGTAGAGAAGTTATAGTAAAACAGGGTGCAATAACAAGGGGTTGAGAGACATATGTTAATAATAATGTTGATAGACTTTTTGCTTGATTACACTTTTCATTTGGAGATATATTATAAAGGTAACAAAGGTTAATCTACGACCTCTCTGCAAACATGGTGTATTGCTGACTGTGTATTTATCTTGTCAAATATTAACGCTGCTGTTTGGGGGGGGGGGGGTAGTTCCCTGATAACACTGCTGATGCTGTTCTTTCATTACTCAGCCTTGCTGGTTGTCACTATGATTGTACATTTTACTGAATTTTCAGAGGGGAAATGTGTAACCTACTATGTGTAACTGTGTGTTCTTATATAAGCAGCAATGCCATCACTCTCCCTGTCAAACTGACATACTACTTAATTGTCACATAAGCGATTCAGTTGCAGTTGAACTGAATGAGGCCCTCTATTTTCTTTGCAGTGTTAGGAGAATAGGAAAAACCTTTTTCCATTGTTGTGTGCTCCATCGTGAGACGACAGAGACAGCGAACTCCGGTCAAGGCGGTTCCGGAACAGTCTCCACATCATGGGCGTCATCCATGCGAACGTGGTGAAGGAAAAGAACCCGGCATCATCCAACGGGTGTGACCTTACAATCCAACATACAGTCACACACAATTAAACGCACATTACCAAGAGAGGAATTTTGAGAAGTGGACAAATATTGCATGAGGAGAACAGTTCAAATTATGCGCTGTGGGTAAAAACTTCCTCTTTAGAATCTGCACTGTGTCTTGATTATCCTAAGCTTCTGATGACTGTAAATAAACATGTATAAATAAATAAAATGGCCATTTTTCATACATTAAAAATGAAAATTTCTCATAAGCCGTTGTTCTGTTATGCATATCACTTTGTGCTGTGCTGTATAAAAGGTCTAATCTTTAAACAGTCAGACTGTTGAGGTAATACTCTTTGATTCCTTTGGACCACAGCAATAACATCTACACTGTGAAAAGGAAGTGGCCACTCATTTGTAAATTATGTACAAAAATCTGGAAAAAATCTCTCCTGAAACTCACATCTTTTTCCATATGATCTTAACCAGCTGGTGGCTAAAAACACACAACTACTACTTTAAAAACCTAACACTGACATTTTACTGTTTGACTTTGACCTTAACTTTAATGTGTAGGTCTCACTTACTTAGAACCAAAGCGGAAAGGAATGAGGCTCTGTAGTGTGGCATGATATTTATGATGTGTAGGAGGGGGTTCTCTTTCCCGGTAGTCCAGTTGTGGTAAACCCTCAGGAAATGAATTCATGGTGACACTTAATTCTGTTGTTGAAGGAGAACTTGCCCTCCTCTGTTTCTACATATGAGGAACAAGCAAGAGAGAGATAAAGTGATACAATGACAGAGGAAAGAAATGAAAAGAACAGCTATTAAGACATCAAACATGCAAACAGATGCGAAGTTTTCAGCAATTCATTGCGTTCAAGTAAAATGAAATGATTCAAACAAAGAAACAAGCTAACAAACAAATGAACCTCTGACATAAACCAGCGCCAAAGTAAAATAAATCACAGTGAGGATGTCTATGGATCTGTCAAGTCTCTAATAACCGATAAAGACAGAAAGTGTTAGAGCAGTATACTGATACACTCACAAATGAGACTCCCTCCACATTCTCACAGATCGCTGACGTAGTTGAAAAGCTCCTCATATTTTTAAAAATCTCTATGAACGAAGATGCAAACAGATTAACAGACAGCTCAGATAGATAGATAGATAGATAGATAGATAGACAGATAGACAGATAGATAGATAGATAGATAGATAGATAGATAGATAGATAGATAGAGAGAGAGATAGAGAGAGAGATGACTTTATAATCCCCAGAGGGAAATTAAATCTTCATAGCAGCCAGATACATTAAAATACAAATGACAACAGGTACATGAACACACAGCAGCTAAGATGAATAAACAGTAAGACTAGTAAATGGATAAGTGGAGATATTGACTGAGGGTCTGGTTATAAATAAGATACAGATACACCAACACAAAGAACAAAATATAAAGTCTATGCATAAATATAAAGCTTTCAATCCATATAAAAGAGAACCGAGTATCATACAATCCTACCATACATTATCATTCATACACTTCAAACCGAACAGCTATGACTTAGAGCAACTGAGTGGAGATTCAGTACCTTCTGTTTTGTCAGAGGTGAAGAACAGCTCCTGTCAACGGCGCGCTGTAAATAAATAAAATGCTCTCATTCCAACGTGCTTTGCTATCCCATGCTATGAACTTACATCACAGGATTTTCTGAGTCTCAAAGGTTGACTTGTAGAGAGCCTCTATCAGTCCTCTACAGTCCACCCCCTCCTCCCCTGCCACCACCTGTGCTCTAATCTTCTGTTCTTCATTTTCAGCAATCATATATTTAAGGCCATTGAGACATTTTTTGTTTTCTGGGTGATAGGCGAAAAACCTCCAGCCAGAGTTATTGTGAGACATCACTTCCAGAAATTTAGAAGGGGATTTTCATATGAATCACATTACTCGTATCAACGTATGATACAACTGGACAGATGTAGGGTTGGATATGATTCACTGAACAGTCTTTTACTCTTAAACCGTGTGATTCAGGTTTAGGATAATTCATAGGACACAGTAGAGAAGCTACAGTAAAACAGGGTGCAATAATGAGAGGCTGAGAGACATATTTTAATTAAAATGTTGATAGACCTTTTGCTTTTTTAAACTTTTATTTGGAGGTATACTGTAAAGGTTACAATGGTTAATCTTTGATCTCTCTAAAAAAATGGTGTATTGCCGAATTCATCTTGTCAAATATTAACGCTGGTTGGTCAGTGCTGTAGGTCAGGGGTTTTCAACCTTTTTCGACATGCCCCCTCCCAACCCACCCCACTTGCCGGTTTGCGGCTAAAAATCTCTTAATCTTGCGCCCCCCCCTTGACAGGTGCTCCATCAACCCCCACCCCCCCACCGGGGCGGGTCCCACAGCTTGAAAACCCCTGATGTAGGCGAGAAGCCATCCCTGTCTGTGTAGACGTTTGTTGCTTGATAACAGTGACAATACTATTCTTTCATGACCCAGCTTTACTTATCGTCACTGTGATTGTACATTTTACTGAATTTTCGGAGGGGATTAATGCGAGGCAATAAATAAAGAATCTAAACTATGCTACACATCAAAGTAGCTATTCAGCTCAGGTACATCATCAATTTAAGCAGTTTTAAATACAAACTAAAGGGCTAATGTTATATGTAGGAATCCCTAAACACCCCACACAAAGTACCACCCAATGAGGCTAACTACTGGCAAAATTACTCACAGCTGATGCTAGCTAGTTAGATACAATATCACTGGGCTCTTGAAAAACCACAATCTATAACAAGACTAACTATCCTATGACCTAAACCCAGTTATTAGCTAACTGCAAGAGTTAACTACTGGGTCAACGAAGGGTTAGCTATAATTACTTGAAATTTACTGGTTAAAATGTCAGAGGGCAATGAGACTGGAATGTAAATTGGAGAATGACTAATCATTGATCTTCCCATTGTTTCTGACTGTGTGTGAACTGATAAAGAAATAGTATGGCAACATAAAGTAAAGTTACACCACAACGACCGCTTGTATTGAAGAGTAAACCACTGTTTCCGAAAGACAAGCAGGTATGAACTTTGAAGAAAGCAGTGTCGTGCCAATAGTGGAGACAGTTATATTAAATGGTTCCTGCTAAATGTTAAGCAAAATACTAACAGTATCCAAAAATGGCCATTTATTTATGAGTGGTTGTGGGTTTGTCTGTGTCTCCTGTTCTGTCCTTAGTATCTACCTCTCTCCTCCTGACAGGCTGTCCCACCTGTAATACTTGTGATTCTAATGATAAGCCACCTTTGAGAATTGATGTGGAAGGATGTGGCGACAATCATAAATTCCTGGGAGAAGAGAGATGTTGATGGTTATACTCTAGTTATTCTTCAAGAGTTACATTTACATTTATTAATTTTGCAGGTACTTGTTTCCATAGTGACTTCAAATGCAGGCAGAGTACATAACACAGCAAATAACCACTGAGGAGCTGACTGTTGCATAAGTGCCTGCAATAAGTTCATTATCAGGATAGAAACACACACAAGTAATTGCAGATGCAGTTGTTGTGAGCATGTTCCTGCTCAGACTTTATTGTTGTATAGCCTGTTTACGTGGTTGCCTAAAGCCTTGTAAATGATCGAATAATCGAGTAGTGTGAAAAAAACGTTATCTTGTGAGAAAGATGTACGGAGTGGGAATAGGTGAGAAGACTCCATCCACACATTATGTTATGGACTGAACCACAGACGGGGTTCTAACAAACCTTACGTGAGAACCTGAACCCAGCAAGATTCAGTTACTCTGAACAACTCTATAGCTAAGTGCTCTGAACACAGAAACTAGAAATTGTTCAAAATAACAAAATAACTTGGCCTATAGATATACTAACTAACAGCATCAAAGTAGCCAAAATACTCTTTGAATTAAAGTCTCCCCGACAACCTAGTCAATGAATCACCATGTTCTGTAAACTCGTGCATTTTGTTTTACATATTGCTGAACATAGAAAGTAAACGTCTATGAAAACAAGTACGGAATGAATCTACTGTAGATTAAAATTAAGCTTTATATGGAACTAGGGCAGTCGCTACATAGATACACAAAACACTCTGAGCTACACTCAGAAAAAGCAATAAACTAATTATTCTAGTAATGAACTAACACGAGATACAGAGTACACTTTGGTACGATCAGAATTATTGAACAGAGATTATTCCATATAGAAGCACGCTTAACCATAAGGAAACTAAGTGGCATAGCAATGGCGTTACATATACTAAAAGCAATGATGAAAAGACAATATAGAGAGCAAAATAGCAGACCTAGTCACGATAAGGTGCAAAAGTCCGGAGTTATTCAGGGTGTTTCAGACAACACTGAGTTGATTCTTCTGTCAGTTTCGGGATGCGGCAAGCGGCAAGAATCAACGAGAGAAGGCTTCAGATGTTCTGATTCCTCCCACAGCCCGGCAAGAAAGGTCGAGTCGTTCTTGGGAGGTGTTGGGGATTTATCTGATTCGAAAGCGTGGGGCAGGTGTGAGGGGTGAGGGGTGTTCTCCCTTTGCTGGTGTCTCTGCGTAAAGGGGAGGGATCCTCCTGGACACTGGAGAATGATTTGTCAGATAGTAGTATTTCTAAGGCTTTTTAGAGAAACTAAAGTTGGTAAGTTGTTCTGAATGTATTCGGAACATGATACTTAACTGGTAGTCGTTACATTATAAACCTGTGTAGCGCGTTAATAGTTATGGAGTTTGTTCTAAGTTAATACGCGAAATTATTTGATGTCAAATCATTTTTCTTTTAATGAATATGGTTTGTGCTTGCGTGGAGGCATGTGGAATTCGTTTTGTGGGATCATCTGAGTTCAGCGGACCACAGGTTATTGCCGGTACACTGTAAACCTGTTTAGTGCGTTAACATTTATGGAGTTTGTCATAAGTTAATACGCGAAATTATTTGATAATGTCAAATCATTTTTCTTTTAAAGGATATGGGTTGTGCGTGAGTGGAGGCATGTGGAATTCGTTTGATGGTGTCATCTGAGTTCAGTTAGCCACAGGATTTTGCCGTCTGAGGCGATCTGACCCGAATGGCAACTGATTCCTCTCAACGTGAGCATATTCTCCTTCGGGCCTTGAAATTCTTTGGAGCAAGCAATAATCAGTCTTCACTGTTGCTATTAGTGACGCTGCTGGTCACCCGTATCTCCTACTGGTGCAGGTCTCCTGAATGTGGCCATGCAGCTGAGCAGTCTCTCCTTCACTGGGTTGGCATTCTAGGCTGGAATATGCTATGATGGAAGCACCTAATGTCTGGAAATGGCTAAGTCCACTCCAAACAAATAGCAAAGCGTCCTCATGACAGGCCACATGGATAGGGTGCCTGACTGCTAATTGCTCAAAGGTTAATTCTAGCCAAACCATACCCTTGTTATTTCTTTGTGCTGCTCTAGGCTGTATAATTCAGATCACTGATTTAATGCTGCAGTGGTTGACCTTGGACATGTGTCTGGCTATGGTGCTCACTGAGGAGCAAGTTGGTCATGAGGGAGGCTTTTGCTCACATATCTAGAAAGGCTTCTATGTCCATGACACTGGGTGGCCTTGACTGCTTGTGCTGCAGTGAGCAAGGCTTACTGTATTTGATAGGCTGAGTCCATCTATTTTGCTCAAGGTGGCCTGGGAGCCCTGATAGCTGCCTTGGCTTCGAGGAAAGGCTGCTGTCTGGTCAGCTCCATTGTTACAGCATTAACAGCAATCACCTGTGGTTGCTTTGGTGTTGTTATTTCTTACTGCAACAGTTTTGCCAAATGTACTCTGCAGTGTCCACCACCAGAGGGAGTGGTATAAGTACTCCTTTAGCTTACCCAGTGACAATACACTTCATATCAGCATATACCTTCTGCAAGAAAGCAGTTTGCAGAACCTGCTTGTAATCCTTGGGGTAGCAATTCTGACAGTAAATGTTGACAAGGGCATCTAGGTAATACCTTCGAGTTCTGTAGATCCCTCTTGGTGTTTCCTCATTGTTAATGTTGTGATTGTAGTCAGATAGTTGGTAAGGGGCTTGAGAGCTTGATACAGGTCGTCAAAGAATAGCATATAACTGTTGAGGTAGCTGACAGCCCAGATTCTAGGACCTAAGGTCAGAGCCTAGATCAACAGGTTGGTCTTATCTTCATCTGTCTTCAGCTGCAGGAAAGAGGCTTAATGCACAACCAACTTGAGAAACGAGGCCACAGAATATTCCTCAGTCAGGGGCCCAAGTGGAACAGTGTTAGCAGCCGTGTTGGCTATGATATCTGAAGAGGCCTGACTTTCCTACATGGAAGATGGTGTATATTGAGGGGCACTCTGGGAATCGGCGAGCAGTGTTACAGTGCCGGGAAGGGTCGTTGGTCCAGGAGAGAGGTTGTGGATCTTTGGGGGACCATACTGGTTGCCAAAGTGGAACCAGATCTAGCCATGACCAGTTGCAAGACTCCAGAGTTATTAAGGGAGTCACAGACAATGTGGAGTTGACTCTTCAGTGGGTTTTGGGATACCACAATGGAGACTTTATTTCAGAACTAGAGGAGGCTTCAGCACGTGGACCTTCTGAAATGATAAAACCGGACCAATTCTTCACACAGACAGGCAGGAGGACACAAGCTGAGGGTGACACAAGCTGACATGCTAAATATCGCTTGAAAGCTGATAAGGATCACAAGGTGTTGGCTTATTATTTGATTCAAAAGTGGGGGGTGAAGTTGCTGTCGCCCCTCTGTTATCTCTGCTTAGAGGGAGAAGATGCTGCTCAAAGCTGGAGAAGTGTTCTTTGGAACACTATTTTTAAATAACTTTCTCTGACTGAGAAGTTGTCAAATAACACAGACATAATCGGTTCTGCTACATTATATGCTTTTTAGAAACACCAAACATGGGGACACCATCATGACAAATGAATCTGAAATTGCTAAACGTGGTTCTTAACTGACTAAAGCTCCATAGCACATTTTTGGTTTTGGGGTTTGTTGTAAGTTAATATGCAAAACTATGTCGAGTGTGAAACTATTTGACAATGTCAGGTGGGCTCATTTTTATTTTATGGATCCAACCTGACTGGCAATAGATTCTTATGTGGGAAGTGAGGTGTGGATGCCGCTATGATAACTCGTTGATCATGGTCTGTGTTGTGCATGATGAGGTGACAATGCAGGGAATCCTAGCTATTGTGAATCACTCTTGGGAGGTGTGACAGTGTCTTGAGCATGAGAGAGAGAGAGAGAAAGAAAGAGAGAGAGAGAGGGAGAGAGAGAGAGACAGGGATATGGTAAGAATCTGTGCAATTGTGAATCTCACAATTTGTGAAAGAATTAACAGCTCAAGTATCTCTTTTCCAATTGCTGCCTGACAGCAGTTAATCTAAAGTTTTTCTACAGTACCTTTTTATTAACCATAACAATGTGTGAATAAAACTAAATGAAAGAGTGTTCATTACCCTTTTGTCTCTGCAGCACTGCCTCTTTCTATGTCTCACAGCTGACAAGGCACGTTGCACTGTTCAGGCATTTCTTCAGTTTAAAAGCAGCGAAAATACAGTCCACACAGAATTACGGAGTATCAGACATCCTCTTCCACCCAAGGTGACATGCCGCATGACGAAGGAATGTGTTCTGGTGTACTTTGACACAGTTAGTGCATCATCTGTCTGTCTCAACATTCTGTGCTGTGGCATCAAGGTGCCACTGAAACAAAACAAAACAAAACATAACGAACAACCCTCATGAAGAATCTAAAAAAGAAAGACAAACATACTCTGGAAAAGAAGAGAGAGAGTAAAAAAAATGATGGCCCACAAAATGGCAAAATTGTTGAATGAAGAACGAAAAAAAAATCTATATATAAGCACAAAACAACAGTGATGTGTGTTGGTTTGAGAGAAATGGTTTGTCTTTGAGAAAAATGATGTGTGTCTGAGTGTCTGAGTGCATGTGTGTGTGCGCTCACTCAGTCATCAGCAGTTTTGACACACAACAGGTTCTTCAGTTTGCTCAGTGATGCATGTAAGTGAACCATTTTATGAGTACACAAAAAAGCTCTTTGTATGATTATCAAAACCTGACCACTCATTTTTAGGGAATTTGTATGACTGAGATCCTTCATTTATTACAAAAGGTTGCATTTATTTACAAGTGAAACAATCAAAAGCATGATTGCAAGGGTGCCAAAAACACCTATAAAATTAATGTATAATTCATTTTTAATTAATGTAGAATATGTTTTTTACAGTGTAAAGTCTTCAGAATGTAATACACAGAAAATTAGCTTTGTTTTATGTTTTTACATGTTAATTCTGCCATAGGCATTTTATGGTTTTTGACTGGTACCTTTGCCCCCATGCTTTTTTACAAAATTATTAACAACTCTTTCTTTATACAGTATATGAAACTACTTTGATTTCCACGTAAAATACATTTACATACGTAAAATTAGAATGATTTCCTTCTCAAGGAAAGTGTAATGTTAAACCTGGGAATCAAACCCGAGGCTCTGGGTTGGAAGCCCAGTGCCTTAACTGTGCGGCACAAAGTGCCAGACCCAAATGCAGAAAACAGTTCCAAGTGGACGTGAAAACCAGTAAACAGAGATTTTTCTGGCAAACAAATCAAAAAGAACAGTAGGCAGAATCTTAATCCAGTAACAGGCAAAACAGAGGGTCGGCAACTGGGAACAATCCAAGAAAAGCAAAATAGATCAAAGAGCTTACTACAAAGCTTGATCAGGAATTGCACCTAGGGTAACAACTCAACACTGACCAAAGAACTAAACAGAGGGCGTAAATAGACAGACAAACAAGACACCGGTGAAAACAATCAACAATGAGAACAGGGTAACTAAACATGTGACATACAAAAACAAAGACTGAGGACACCACATGGCCAAAAAAAAAAAAAAAGAACTACACTCCGCAAAAACATGACAAAAAGAGAATATATTTTGTAATAACTAACTCAAACAAAAACCAGTAAATAGCAGGGACCATGCTATTGCACTTCAAATTGCACTTCAATACAGTACTTTTACAATCAAATACTCATCACTGAGAAAAAAAAATGATATTGTTGTAAAATGCAGTTTCTGTAAATTAATTAATTAATTAATTACAGTATGTGCTGCACCTGCTCCACTGATTTTGTGTGAACCATTTTTAGTTCAGATAATCGCTCATGCTTTTGTATAACGAGCATTATCCTCTGAAGGTGTAAACTTCTGTTCTGCTGACGTGAATTGGCAGATATATTGAGCAGGAGTCCAAATCTCAACCTGTACATGTGCCAGTAAGAACCTTTCTGCCTTGCCAAGATTATCTATCTATCTAGCTAGCGAGCTGTCTATCTATCTGCCTGTCTATATATTTATTTATAGACCTTAAGTCAAGGTGTAGACAATTTTCAGACATTTGGAAAGTATTTCAACCCCCAAGTAAATTTTCTACAATTATTTTTGTAAGACTTGTGTCAAAAAACTGAGCTGATATTTGATGTAGGTCTATGATTTATAATCCTGCCTCTTATTAAATTCCTCCAATAATAAACTATTAAACTACAATTAAGTGTCATTTTGTGGTCAGTGAATCATTTCATGGAACACTTGAAAAATCCCTACATGTTTGTATTTTTCATTTTTCACACTAATTCCAATAACTATTCCATCTTTTCTTTATCACATAATTATCTTATTGTCAAACCTCAGGAGGCCAGAGTATAGTTCCTCAGACTGGGCTGAACTTCCAAAAATAGCATCTTAATGCATTTTTTAAGTGTTTATACAAGATAGTTGTTTGAGATGTATAATCATGACACTCCTCTCCTAGATTGTTCAAGCCTGCTTTGCTGATGTTCATTAAGGGCCTGAATAACACTGCAGGATTCTGTTGATTTTAAGTGGTTTAAAGATGAAGAACAATGTAGATTTTGTATAAACCCCTTATTTACAATGTGAATTGACAAACAGAATTCTGAGAATAGAATAGAACAGAATAGAATAGAATAGAACAGAACAATATGCAATGAGTCATTTTGTATGTGAACTCATAAGGGATAATGTACAACAATGAATTATAGTTTTAACTTGTGGTACTATATCATTAAATAAGTGGCAGAGGCTGATTACTTTTGGTGTGGTTTATGTTTTGTAATGAAGAAGACTTTAGGTTCATATAGAGGACAACTTTTTCTGTCATGGCTGGCTCATGGAACTCCTCAACTGTTCTCTGTATTGTGTAGATAAGCATTTTGATATAGCTGTCGTAACTGCACAAAGTTGGGAGCTGTCACTGACAGTAACACCACAGTAATGTTTTAAAGCTGCCCCCCTGCTCCTAAATTCCTGATTTAGGCCTGTTCAGTAGAGTTTTCCATGTAGCAGGTCTTGACAACTGCATAAATTTGGCTGTGTTTGTTGTTTATTTTGTTTGTTTGTACTCTAACTCACGTAAAGCACAACCCATATAAACATATGAACATTTAACAGGACTTTTATTGGTCGTGCAATATGAAAACCTACACCTTTAAAGAGTACAAATAATCTGACAACGTGACGTATTTCCAAATGGAGTATAAAATGGTAGCGATTTCAAACATATTTATTTTTTCTCTAAAAACTGTGGGTCGAGAGCATAACGGTCAAGTTTACAGACACCGAGTAGGCTATAATAAGGCAAATGTACTCCGGATTCTTTTCTTTGTTTTTTTTTCCCCAATAATGACTCCCCAGTGTCTTATGATGAGATATGCAAGATTGACAAGATTCTTCTTTTGTAACGGAAGACAGCATAGGCGCTTTCGCAACTTTTCCATGAGTGGGTCGATTTACGATCAGGCACACTACAAACTGAACCAAGCTCCCTCTAACAAGTGCATGTGTTTGGTGACCTCTACTGACAGAGTTCTGCAATTTTTGCAAATACCTGTAATCGTCAGTCATTACTTTTCTGGTACCATTTTAACGTATAGGCCTATATGCTCAAACCTATATGCTTTTCCAGAGCGCCGTACATAACTTAAAGAAAAGAAGTGATTTCCTTGGCTGCAGCGGATGACTTGATCTGCATGGTACGTTTCAATTCTGGTTTTTAATGTTTTCAGATATGTCGGTTTTTTTGTTTTAATCTACGGAGTTGGAAGTTTGATGCAATACTTATACTTTCTGCTGTAGGCAATTTGTAAAATGTCATACAACGACCATTCCATTCCATGTTAGACTATTAAAAGTGAAAGTAACATTGAATCGTAAATGTGCTGTTCAGAATACAGACAACCCGACTTCCAAGTTTTTAAACACATTTTTTAAATATTTGTACTAGTTAATTAAATGTCGTGTTTCACTCTCACATAGCCTACGTTTCAGAATTAGGAAAAGTGCAGACGTCATGCTTTGTAAATTATTGTCGACACGGCACACAAGGTCACAACGTAGCTCCCCAGGGGTAGTTCCTATCAAATGAGACCCTAGAACTGTTCGGTCCGAAAGCGCCTTATGTTTTCACCAAGGATCAAGAAAGGCAAGTAATCTGGCCAGAGTTGTCAGAAATCCTTTACTTTAGAGAAAATACGGTGTTCTTTCAAATGGGTCTTTGCTCTGCTTTCCAATAGGCTAACAGAATGGATCTGAAGGAGTACTTCCAGGGAATAGGTTTCACTGGTCTGTTTGAAAGCTGACCTGGACACTCTCTGCACCATACATAAGCTTCATGTTATGTCAATCCCATCTGAGAACCTCAACATCGCTGAGGAGAAAAAATCACCATGGACTTATCATATTCAATACGTGGTTCAGTGGTTATCACTGTTGCCTCATAGTACTAAACCCTGGGTTCAAATCCTGGCCCTCCCAGGTCCTGGTTTGCGTGGGTTTCCTCCGAGTGCTCCTGTCAGCAACCCTAATCAGTGTGTAAAGAGTTGGCTGCCCACTGCTCATAGTGTGTGTAACTGTTCTGGTGTGTGCCCTCACTGCAGAGCTGTAGTACTCCAGACGTTGTTTTTTCTATTGCCTTTAGCTTGTCTTGGTCTCGTTGGAATTTGCAATCGGTCTTGGCCATTGATCTCGCGAAGTATTGCACTTGGTCTCGACCGAATCAAGCTGCCTTTTAAAAGTATGTTTTTGGGTTTTTTTTTCTCAGTTAGCCTAACCTAACAAAATCATTAAGTATGCGAGCTTGTTCAGAAAACTGGCATAGGTTTAATTAATTCAAAATCCATCTAGAACTGGTATTGACGATGCATCCATGCTCATCGTTTTCAAAGAGAATATAGGCCTACTGTGTCTCTAGCATCACACAAAAATTATAAACAGGTAAACAAGTGGCCTCGAAGAGGATTTTTTTCTGTCCCAGTCTTGACTCTGTCCAGTGGCATGGCCAGAAATTGATTTGCGGCAAAAGTGAGCGGGCACGACTTTCACTCACGGTCCATGACTAGCCTACGCATTCTTTAGAACTGCTGAACTGAATGACAGGTCAGACACCCCGTATCGCAACTTGTAGCGCACTCCGTAACCAAGCCAGTCCAATCTTCCGTTTTTTGTTCGCGTTGAAACGGAATATGTAGCGAGCCACAAAATACTGACGGATATTTTATTCATCTAGCACACTTTAACCAGAAGTAGCGCAAAACGCATGCCCTGTCACAACACACGCACAATATAATGCTGTCACAACACTAGTTGGGTTTCAGTCCAACTATTTAACTCACATTAACGCTTAAACTTCGTATCACATCTTTATGTCGCATACGAAATTTATTCGCTGGAGACCCGTGATTAGCATAGGGTAAATGGCACTGGTTGATGGAAACAGGTTTAGTCGCATCAACAAGGGGTTTGTTGCGATTTTATCACGTATTTCCATTAAAGTCGCCCTAGACCAATGTTAAACCCACAGCTGTTCACAACTCCTCCAGCTATGAGGAGAGTGTACATTTTTAATCCGCATAACACAGCTGATGGAAACGCGCACAGACATTTCCTTAGCTGAATTTTCATGAATGCGCTTAAACTATGCGAATGTGTTGGGTAGAAAACCAGCTGCAAGCTCCTGTTGAAGGTTTACATCGCTGGAACTATACAGTCAAAACCAAAGTTAAATGGCTAATAGAGATGACAGTCAAACCCATCAAGCATTATACAAATTAAAGAATAGAACACGTTTTTTATTTCAGGAGCGTTTGTGATTATGTTTTAGTTATATTATCAACCAGTTTAACAAACAATAACACATTATTTTTTAGTATTAAATTAAATAATTCCATCCTAACTTGGTGGGCCTATACATCTTTGGGCGGGTCTAGGCCTGTCAGGCCCGTCCATCGGCTATGCACTTGACTCAGTCTCTCTCATTTGGACTTGGTCTTGACTTGGACTCGCACCTCTTTGGACTCAGTCTTGACTTGGTCTCGACTAGTCCTGGTCTGAGACTTGTCTTGGACTCGACAAAAATGGTCTTGACTACGGCTTTGGCTCACTAAAGTTGGGTTAAATGCAGAGGCTGCATTCACGGCTCACTGCTCAGCGTATGTCTGACAAATAAAGGGCTACTTCTTCTTCAGTAAGACTGTGAGGAGTGGCCGTGGCAGCTGGTGTTGTGAGAATAATTATCTGTTTGCATGGGTACTTCAGGAGATGGGCTACAAGTACACAACGCTGGGCTCTAGAATCTTTAACACCATCAAGAATGAGTTCAACCCCGTGGACTCCCACCTCATCAGCAAAGTTGACATAGATGGCAAGGCTTACATTGCAGATGTGAGTTTTGGGGTGTCGTGTCAAACAAGGCACCCTCTTGAGCTTGTCTCTGGCAAAGACCAGCCCCAAACAGCTGGCAGCTACATATAACTCCTGGATGATGGGGAGAAGTGGGTTCTGGAGAAAACTGGCAGAAAGCCACTGGTTCAGAACGAGGCCTTTGCCAACTCCAGTCTCATCGACAAGCGCCTGACAAAGACGATTTACTGCTTCTCTTTAATACCCCGTGGAGCAGATCACTTTCTAGAAACCACTCATTACCTCCAGACCAGTCCAGACTCACTTTTCACCAATAAGTCTATCTGCTCCCTGCAGACAAAAGCTGGGTTCAGAGCTCTCATTGGCTGGACTTACAGTGAGATAGAAAACGTGCTGAGACACAAGTTTAATGTGGTGTTGAAAAACAAACTTGTCCCTGTTAACAATGAAGCCAGTTACTCTGTCTGATTGTTCTACAGCAAATACTACACATATATTAAAATAAAAATAATATCAATGTATCACATATCTTACTCCGGACAGTTCATGGGCCTCTAATTTAAATTTGAGGGATTAGCAAAGATACCAGAAAAAACATATTGAACTGACAAAGTCAAAGTCGTGGTTAAAATGTCTACTTTAACATCTGTAACAACAGTAACTTTAAATAAGGGGATTTCACACAACTTTCTACAGCCTATTTAATAAATATCACTGCATCGCTGGTCTTAAAGGTTTGAGTAGAAAATTGTAAAAACAGTGACTTCTTGACAAAGAATGACGGTTATTTTCCCTCCTATGTGAAGAAAGACTGATGCATGCTCATAACCCCAGCAACCACGTTATTATCACCAACAGGCTGCGATGTTCCCACAAAGGTGATCATTTCATTACTTGACAACTACTTAACTGGAACCTTAAAGGCGCCTTTATCATTTTGCAGAAGCAAGACTAATCCGGTACTGTAATAGAATTTACATCACATGTATTCATTTATCATTCGCACCCATTCGTAAGAACAGCAACAACAGTGTCGTTTATACATACACTCGAATCTTTACACATTCATAATCGTTTTTTTTTTTCTTTTTAAATGAGTTTAATCACCTCATATGTAATTCTCTGGACAATTTGCAGGGTCTCTTATTCAAATCTAGTGCATTCTTGGACACTTTCGCATTTGACAGTCACATGGCAAGATTTTAAATTTGCATGTGACGTAAAAGTAACAGGAAATATAACCTTTTCACATGACAAAATGAAGAACGAACACCCGAGACAAATTATCAAATAAATTAACGTATTGCGTCTACACTCTTGGAACAAATATGTTAAACCTCGTTTCATTAATTTAAGATGACCACCAATCCAAACAACTGCTAAAGCGCTACTCCGCGTACATATGTATCCAAAGAACGTGCTTTTTTCAACCAATGAAAATTGAGCTTCCGGTTTTGACCAATCCACGTTGGGATTGTGTTTGCATCGCGAGGCTTGCCTGAATTGTAAGACCGCTGGCCGGAGAGTCGAAGCAATGAATTCTCTGGAACAAGCCGAAGGTACTTTACGTGACATTTAGCAGATGAATTGTAGTTTACTATCAAGTTGATAACAGGATAGCTTTTCAGTTTTAATTAGCTATCTGCTCATCCCTATCGTCAGACTGAAACTGTTGAAGGTGATGCAACAAGGACTGCCCAGCTAGTGCTAGTTAGCGTGCTAGTAGTTCGCTAGAAAGTCAGCTTCTGGCATATTTGTTTTGAAGGGTACGCAATTTACAATAACCTTCATATGAAAGCTGACAAATATTGGTTAAAGAATGTCTCGGAAAATTACATTGTTATTACTGCTGTGCATTGGTGTATTCGTCTGTATGACATTGGTATGGCCCAAGGATCTTGCCAGAAGTGTCTCGCAAAAGTTGACCGTCGTCAAAGCTTCGGCTCGTAGTTTCTTAGGACACAAGTATGTGTTAGCTTGTCGCCTAACAGAAGCGTTTCACCGATAATCAGTCATCAAAGTGCTCTGAACCGTCCATTTATCAGTGTCTTCAGTCTATTCCCATCGTCATTCAAGCACTGTTCACTAGTTGGACAGCAGTGTGTGACTGTAGAAACGCAGTGTTTTTTTTCTGGACTTCAGCTTTCCCATTTGACCGACTTTAAATCATAGTTATTTTTTAGTTCTCCATACGTCTTGCACTAAGATCAAGATGAACTTTCATTTAGGTGTTGACATTACATTAAAGAGCATTTGGGAACATAGCTCCAGATTACATATATTGCAGTGGCTTTCTCTCTGTAAACATGCCTCCACAAAAGAGTAACACGATGGAATTATACAGGTATAAATGCTGTGAAACATTAAGTTGTGCTAAATTGTTGTCAATATCACCTCTTTTTCATGTGTAGATTTAAAGGCCTTTGAAAGAAGACTGACAGAGTATGTGTCCTGTTTGCAGCCTGCAACAGGCCGGTGGCGCAGTAAGTGTCTCTAGCCAGCAAACTAATGAAATAATCTTGAAATGTGTACAGCTGATTACTTGACAAGAATAATAAGAGTCCCTGATGTCCCCCTGATGTCCCATTTAAACTTTTCCCCCCCCCCCCCAGTGATACTGATTGTGGTGTCAGTGTGTACAGCGACTGGGGCTTGGAATTGGTTAATAGACCCAGACACACAGAAGGTGAGGGAGTGACACGGGTTTACATATTGTGTCTGTAACACAATCTGTATTTTTTTTTTTTACATTGCAAATCTCTGACATCATATGCATTATATAAATCAGTTTCTCTCTGGTGAATCTTGCAGGTGTCCTTCTTCTCGTCTTTATGGAATCATCCTTTCTTCACTATTAGCTGTATCACTCTCATCGGTCTGTTCTTCGCAGGAATACACAAACGAGTCGTTGCTCCATCAATGTATCCTTTGGAACATATGTGATGCATGATGTGGTTTACCGAAGCATAATATTTGTAAACATAGATTTTTTGTTATGAAGCTTGTTACTTCCTTAACTGACACTTTAACAGTATTGCAGCCCGCTGTCGGACAGTGCTAGCAGAATACAACATGTCCTGTGATGATGTAAGTTATTGTAAATGACATCCCTTTTTTGACATGGTAATTTCCATGACACTTCATTCCTATACATATATATATATATATATATATATATATATATATATATGATGGAAGAATAGTGTTGAGGATTGTGAACTGTCCATTCTTGAGTACAGTGTTCAGGCAAGGCAGATGGAAAAACTTGATGAAGATATCGGAAATCAATTTTTTAACTTTATTTGTCAATGTTTTCTTTTAGACTGGGAAACTTATTCTGAAACCACGGCCGCATATCCAATAGCACCATACAGGAGACGAAGACTTAAACATTGTCCCAGTCTCCACATGGATTGCCACTCAGTACGCTATGAACCATCATTTCTGAAGGTTCATCAGAAAAGGAACTCAAACCCATATAGCAGTGACTCTCAACTCTGGTCCTGAGGGCCCACTGTCCTGCACGTCTTTGTTTTAACTCTTCATTATCGCAGCTGATTGAACTAATCAAGAGCTTGATGATTAATCGATCAGTGGAATCAGGTGTGTCAGTCCAGAGTTAAAACAAAGACATGCAGGACAGTGGGCCCTTAGGACTGGAGTCGAGAACCACTGCCATATTAGGACTGGTGATGCGCGAGTGGGATTTATGAACGGACATTAAAGGGTTAACAGAATCCTTCTTATGAAAAAGAAAACAAATCAACGTCTTACCGTTTTAGAAGCTTTCTCTGTGCACAAACACTGCTGCTGAGGAGTTTTTGAGAACTTTTACTTTCTCATCATGAGTTCTGTGGTCTGGCTTTGTCTGACGTCATGTTCTTATTTTAGATAAATATGCTTTTTTTCGATGTTTCTATTTTAAACTAATTGTAAAACATGTTTAATAAATATTGGAAGTATGGAGTGTTTTTCTTGGAGTCACTTTTTACATATGTACAAAATGTCTGATTATCTTTTCTAATTACATTGTTTGCTGCTGTTTTGTTGGCGTTGTGTAGTTTGTAAAATGTTATTTGAAAGCAAAGATTAAAACAGGTCATTTATCGTATAAGGGAACTGTCAGTCATTGTGTTGCAGAGTTTACATCCCTGTTGCCAAACTGAGATATTGTTATCAGTTGCAATCTGTTGTGATACTGGTGAAAGATCATTTGAATTACTTCATTCAAATAAACCATTCTGTTCTGAGGCTCTCTGTAACTCACGGAAAATCCTTCTGAAATGAGGAGATTATAAAGGGTCAGTGTAGGGGCATCCTGCATAATCTGCATACGGTAACATTCATTTAAGGAGCTGCCTCAACATAATTAAACTCCAGACCACAAATTCCCGTCGTTTACTCTGTTAACATTGCATATTATCGTGGGTGTAAGTTACCAGTTTCTTGTACCCTAGGTTATTCCCAAAATTTCGAGGATGCCAAGCATTAGCTATTCTCCCCATGCGTTGTCACGAATTATAGATTACTGAGTTTGCTTGTTAGAAGATAGGTAAATCAAGCCGTTCTGCTTTACGATTTGCCGGCGTGCTTTACGGCAATTGGGAACTTCCACATGGCGATAGTAGTAATCAACTTGGTGTAGCCTAGCAGAAAGATCAAAGTATTATCTTATGAATTACAGTTCTCAGGGCTCACTGAATTTCGTATTTTATTCGCACTTTAAAGCTAACGCACAATGGGAAAGACTAAAAACAACAAATTCAAACGACCGCAGTTCTCACGTGATGGAATGCCAGTTGCCGCTGTTAAAGAGATTGAAGTCGAGGAAGAAGTTGATTCACCGGCGGCTGAGCTACTTGAAAAAGTAAGATTAATAGCAGATGTCAGACAGTGTCAGTAGTTGTATCGCCGTTTATAACATGTCTACACCGTAGAGCACGAAACTGTGAAATCAGCATCATGTCGCCATTGATGTTCTTGTTAGCTATTGCTAATCAGTCTTCTGCACAGTATAAATGAGCATGATGTTTCCTTTTGCTACCCATTAAATGCCCCTATCTGCTTGGGGTTTTTTTGGGGGGGAAGTTAGCCACTGTTTTCGGAAAGGTTGTTCTTATTTTGGTTGTAGATTGGAAATATCACCGATATTTGTCTTATCAGCAAATGGTGCTGCGTCGAACAGATGTCGCTTAAATTGTAACGTCTTCATGGCTTCTCCAAAGCACACGTTATTGGTGGCGTACAACACTGAAACGTCCGATGACTGGTACTGCTTGTGTTTGTCTGTGTAGTTGCAGTCCCCATGTGCAGACGTACGTGAGTATGCATGCGCCAGTATCTCACGTGTGGTACAGCAGAGCCAGATTATCCCTACCTTTCTACAGAGGAACGCTGTACGCCGGATAGGTCCTCTTCTATTGGACCCCTGCCTGGCTGTGAGAGAGACTGCAACGGGAGCACTCAGGTGTGTCACTCATTGCACATTTGTTTGGGACTGAACCTCCTAGAACTGGTCAACCCAATAGAATTTCTTTTTTCTTGACAACAAACATCTCCTATACACGACAAACATCTCCTATATCAAACACAGTTCTCGGTCAAGCTCGCATATAGCATACAGTCTCGAAATCTTTCCAAAGGATTCATTTGAATGACAGTACTCATGTGTTTGTGTGTGTGTTTTCTGCAGGAACCTGAGTGCTTGTGGAGGACCTGAAGTATGTGAAGACATGGTGAAACAGGATGTTTTGACCCCACTAACCATGCTGCTCAAAGAGGTGAAAAGTCCTATTCTATCTGTATTAATGTTGAGTTTGAGAAATTTATGGGGTTGAGGATATTTGCCAAACATATTGGTGGGTTTTGCGTCGAATCATCGATAGATGACACAGGATTTTGAGTCTGATCAGGCTTTTGAATCCCCTTCATCAGAATAGGGGGTAACTACCTGTGGATGAGACGATGGGGAAGGGAGGGGTTTTCTGAAAGCAAGATGGAGAGGCTGAATGTAAACACGCTGAAATATCTTGGGTTCAGTGGGTAGCAGGAAAGTGAGGGAATCATCTTCCAGCTTCCACCCTCAAAGTATTTGTCCTGATTTTTTTCCCCCATCTAAAAATGGATCTTTATCAGATAGAATGCTAAAAATGTATGCTGAGTTTGACCCAGAGAAAGCATTAGAACCTTACAGAGATCCATTGTCCTGAATTTTTTTTTTTCCCTATCTAAAAATGGATCTTTATCAGATAGAATGCTGAAAATGTATGTTGAGTTTGACCCAAAGAAAGCATTAGAGCCTTACATAGATCCACACATTGCATGTTTAGCTTCATCCACAGCTGTTCCAACTCTGAGTTTTATTGCTAAAACCTATAGAATTAGTGTTGTTCACAAAGTGAGTTATACGTTCAGTGATTAATCAGTTCTTGACTGATTTTTAGAAATTTCTCAGATCAATTGTCGTATTTTTCATACAAGAAATAAGGGAAGCCCAGTTCCTCTTTGGCCATGTCAAGTCTGTCAGAGTAAGTTGTATGTGTGTACGTCCAGCAGTGTTGAGATTCCTTTAAATTTGCTCTCACTCTTCTGAACAGTGCTGTTGTGGCTTTGAGACCAGCAGTACACCACCTCTGAAAGAAAAGAAACACACAGTGGAAGATGTAGCCAATGAAGCTGTGAACCTGCTGTGGAATCTCTGGTAAGTACTACATAGGGAGCGAAGGTGTACACATGCGAACACACACGTTTTTATCTATTTGACCAAATTTTATTGGATTGTTCTTGGTTACTTGTCAGCAGGATTAACACAAATGTCTTTGAAGAACAAGTGCGTGAAAAACATCAAATATGTCTATAGTTTGTTTAGTGCCTTCAGAGATTCAACTACAGAATTCTTAACTGAGTAAATGCTTAGCTAACGGTAATCTTATACTATGTCTTTTTGCTGATTTGGTTGTATTTTCTTTTTATTTTTCAGTGAGAGCAGTAACTGTGCAGTGTCTGTATTTAATCGTGAAGGCCTGCTGGAAGTGCTGCTGCAGTGTCTGAGCAGACATCCTCACAATTTAGAGCTGGCCATTTCTGCCGGTCAGTTCCTCGCTCAAGATTCTCTCCCTTTTTTGATAAAGCATATCTAAAAAATGTCTTGTGTAATACGCACACACCTGTGTGTGCATGTGTATATATATGTGTGCGTGTGTGTTCATGTACACACACACACACACACACGTATATATATATATATTTTTAAAGTGTATTTCTGTTCTCTGTATTTGTTGGGGCTACACTGGCCCCTGCGTTTGCCTCTGTGTGTTTGTGGGTGTATGTGTAGCTCATTGCCTGCATGCAGTAACGGAGGAAAATGCAGATTTGGTGGATGGTGTGAGTGCTGCAGCACTGGAATCACTGGAGATGGTTCTGCTGTCTACACAGTCCAGTATGGAATACACACTTCTCAGAACGCTGGCAGCTGGTAAGGGCCCTGTTTTCTTTTTCTTTTTTTTTTTTTAATCGTTTTTTCAGTGTTGCATGTCCAATTTGCAGTATTGTTCTAAATACCTTATGTCGTATAAACCTGTGCTAACACATAAAACAGGTTTTATTCAGCCATGTACGGTACCTTTCTTTCGTCGGTCCCCAGAAATCCTCAGTGGCCAACAGACTGATGGCGTTGGCTGTTTACTTGTATTCCTGCTCTTGTGGGGTTTTTTTTTCACTCAGGCACTTACTGTGTTGTGCGTTTTTTTACCAGGGTGTGTGTGGAATCTGAAGGGCAGTCTGCCCTCAGCGCGACAGACTCAGACACTGAGTGCGCTTGTGGACACGCTGTCTCGATGCTTGGAGCTGGATGCTGGCTCGCTCATCCTGGAGCTGTGGCAGGCAGAGCAGGCCCATCAGGTCAGCGGCGATGCCTCCGGGGCATGGGACATGGATGAGCAGCCTACACACGACACCATGGCCGAAGAGATGGGAGAGGGAGAGGACGAAGGAGAAGTAGAGATCAACGGAGGGAGAAAGACTAATGGAAAAACAGCTAAAAGAAACAACGACATATCTGACTTTCTACCTGTGAGTACATTTTTTTTTTTCTGCTCTCAATCCTCAAAATAATCATTATGTATTAAGATCACACTATGAAGTTATGTATGTGTGACGATTTGGAAATAGGTCCCCGTGATGGGAACGGATATAGCTTGCATTACTGATTTGAAGTAGCCAACTGAATGTACTTGGAAATATTTGGTCTCCAGAATTAATCCATGCTGATCATCACAATAGTAACAAACCAGTATGTGTCGGTCCAAGGGGTGTCTACCCACTTTTGCTCAGTTTGATTGATCCCATAAAGAGTTCAGTCTGCCTAACAAGGGGGTCGGTGAGAAGGCTCTGCTTTGCCCACCCCTCGCCCCTGGAGTCCAGCAGTCCGCGTTTGCGTAGGTCACCACTAAAAAAATGAAATGACGTCCATCGCGGTGATATCATACATGTAAAAACGGAGTGAGGGAGGGTCGTCTTGCGTTTGATTTATTATGCTGCTGAGATTGGATGGGGTTTCTCAGCTGTGGTCAGGGTGTCACCCTAGGACAGTGTCTGGAGTCAGTGCTGTGGCCAGTCCGTCTGATCACTTTGACTCATCTGTCCCTTTTAGCTGGTGCAGAACAGGACAGTGCTAATCCTTTGTGACACCAGGGCAGATGCTCCAAAATAAGTCTGTAGGAATTGAAGGGAGGGGCAGAGACCCCCCCTGTCCATAACCCCATTGCTGTGTCTGCCGGCCTGATGACTTGAAGTGGTAACCATCAGTCTGAGCTTTGCTGTGAATCTTTGTAAACCCGTCTGGCGTTTCTGCCCTTAATGTTCAGTGTTACGTTGGACATTTATTTATTTATTTATTTTTTTGATGTTACACACCGACAGGTGTACTGAAAGAGTTATGGTTAATGCTCCAACAGCACAGGCCAGTGTTTTAGCTCATTTCAGACATGGTTTACTGCAACACTCAGCGTCTTCATGTGAAGAATATAAACAGAGATATGTGTTAATGATACTAATGGCGTCAGTTATGTTATGGAATGACCGAATAATAAAAAAATGTTAAAAAAATGAATTAATACCATCATCCAAGAACCAAGTTGGCAGTCAGTTAGTCTGGGGGAAATATTGGTTCTGTATATACAGGGTTGTTTAGGCTGTGTGGTGTTTTTTTTTTTTATTCAGAGGGGCAGACAGGAGCTGAGGGAGGCCACGGCTTTGCTCACAGCACAGCAGACGTCTCTAG
This sequence comes from Chanos chanos, assembly GCF_902362185.1. Lineage (NCBI taxonomy): Eukaryota > Metazoa > Chordata > Actinopteri > Gonorynchiformes > Chanidae > Chanos > Chanos chanos. The sequence continues at coordinate 7,221,608 of NC_044496.1, read as the reverse complement.
AGATCATTGTCAACATGTGTTGCTCTGACGGTGAGTGCCCAAGGCTTGCATTGTGTCGAGGGGAGTTGGCTGTGTTTGTGAAGAATGTCCATTATGGAGAGCAACAGAGTGGAGTCCTCTTCTGTATACTACTGTAGTGTGTGTGTGTGTGTGTGTCCTGATTTTTTTTTCCTCTTTTTTTTGTCTGTGTGCGTGTGCACGCTCAGACCCCTCAGATGATGAATGGGAGGAGATGTCTAGCAGTGATGAGAGTGAGATGTGCCCTGACAGTCTTGCTGAGGGGAACTCTAGTCTACTTTCTCCTCTCTGCCTGTCTGCTGAGCTCCGCACAACCCTGCTCAACCACAGCATCCCACAGAAGGTACCCGTGTCCAGCCATCACTAGCACCGTGCTCATCTGATCTTTGCCCAGAGTGTCTCAGCTTGGTTCAGTGTCGATGACCATGCTATAAGAGCAGATTTCACGTTATGTTTGGGTAGATTTTTATTTACTTTAATGTTATGTCACCTGCTGATTTATTTTTTTTTTTCCTGTGTCTCATGTTGAAGGTCTTGAAGAAGGCTGAATTTCCCAACAGTGCTGCACTGGAAGTCTGTAGCAAGAACCATGGATGGAAAAGCCTTGTGAAAAAGTAATTCATTCAGCTAGATTTGCCCAGCGCATGTCTGTTTCAAATGTTTTGTTTCCACGAACAAGTGATTTGAAAAAATTATACATTGTTATATTAATGTAATATAATGCCAACATGAATTTGATACTACTTCCTCACTTACTACTTACCTCTCATTTTACTCTGAGACTCAGAAATCATCCAGTTAGGTACTCTGTTTATAACATACTCTCTTCGAAATTTCTCCAATCCCCAGAATGTATCGGGTGCAGTGTCGGGCCTTGACATGTCTCCATAACATCCTGTCGTCAATGGATACAGATTCTCTGGGCGGAGCCGCAGGGCTTCAGGCTGTCTCACAGCATCTGTCTGTACTGGTCTTCAGCACAGCTGGTAAGACCCCTTCCTCTTAGATTTACACACACACACACACACTCCTACACACCTGCTTGTGTGAGAGGGACTCTGATTGCTTTGTGTGTACGACTCGATGATGGGGGGCTTTAAACGAGGAGCTCTGAGGTAACACTAAAAAAAAAAAACCAAACAAAAAAAAACTCTGATTTGCATGTCAAGAGCAGAAGTGGCTGAGAAGTATTGGACATGCGCTTTTATAGGTGTCTGTTTATAGGTGTGTTAAATTAATCGATTTGCATTATTTAGCTTGAATATGAGAGCGTGTTGTTTGCTTTTTACAGAGGTTCTTAAGGATGAGGAGTTCTTAGAAGCAGTTACCAGTGCCCTGCGCTCTCTCCTACAGATTATGGCCACCAAAAATATCCCACAGGTGAATTTACCTCATGAGCAATGAGCTGCTTCATCTGGCATAAGGTCTAGACCAGTTTCATTTGCTTTAATTTATGTAAATGGGTTTAAGTTATTTCCGCTTATTTCTGAATTTTGCAAAACAGTTCTATGTTCAGTTCTTAATTATGTACCAATGTTCATTTTTTATTCTTGTACCAGTATACCTCTTATATATTCTCATAAAGTAGCTTTACAGCAGATCAATACATGAGAGTTACCACATGATGCCAGAACAGAGGAGGAATGGAAATTAGTTAATGTGAGGCAAAAGATATTATTATGACCTTGTGCTCTATGACTGTATTTCTCAGTGTATGGGTCCTCAGCAGCTGATGAGTGTGTGTGAGGCGGCCACACAGTGTCAGACTGTCAGCGTGAGAGTAAATGCTTTGGGAATACTAGGCATCACTGGCAGCACTCTGGCCAAGGAAAGGGGCTCAGCTGACACGTTGCAGGTAATTCAATTACCGACATCAAAGGAGTTAGGTTTTTTTACCAACGAGGCGACGTCTTGCATCAGACCCTCTCAAATTAAATTTTACGTCTAGAGTTTCGCCTTGCAAATCAGTTTAATTTCAAATGAGAAAGTTGCCTCACCGAAGAGGCCTGTCGAATAGCATTAGGCTGTAAAGCTGTTGAAGCTTTCCTAATTCTTGGAAATAACTCGTTATTGAATACGCAAAGAGATGTATCAGTATTAACATTTTCTTGGTACGTTAATGGTTCTATTGCATGGACAATGACTGGTGTTGTGAGCTTAGCGAGTAGAACTTGCTGTCTCTTCAAAATGTGACTGGACTACCCCCAGTCTGTTTCTTAGAACTTGGTAAAAGTGTGTCATTTTTAAAATTCTTAGATATTTTGGTAAAAGTGTGTCATTTTTACAATTCCTAGAATTTTGGTAAAAGTATGTCATTTTTAAAATTCTTAGTACTTGGTAGTCGTATGGCATTTTTAAAATTCTCTTCCAATCTCTGCAGGACACTTTCCCCTCACTAACCCTGCTGGGAACTCCTGTTGGGTGTATTTTATTTTTGTGCTGAATGTGTGATCTCCCATGGCAGATGTTGGGGAATGCTTTACTCAATGTAGCGTCTAAGGACCCTAACCTGGTGGTTTGTGGAGAGGCGCTGGATGCTCTGTTTGATGTGTTCGCGGACGGAGAGGAGGCTGAAAATGCCGCCAGAAACATTGGTCTGCTTGGTGCACTGAAGACTCTACAACCCGTGTTTAAGTCCAAGGTACCAACAAAATGATGAGCTCTTTTAAATCTGTACACAGCAAGTACTATTGCAGTAAGCCATCGGTGTGTGTTTCAGGGCGTGTTGAAAGATATAAAGAATATATCCCTATGACTGTATCATCTGGACCGTAACACAGTTTTTTTTTCCCAGGCTGGGAATTTTTCACACAAAAGCACACTCATATATGGGCGTCTGCGCACAGCACTGACATCAGTATAAACGCCAAAACAATCATCAGTTCTTATTATGAGATTATCCTCAATTGTGTGCTCTGTTCAAAGGCGTCCACGGTTTCATTACTCCACTCTACAGTAATTCTGTTATGCTTTTAGAAATGAATATGGCTCCCCTGTCGAGCGCCAGGCCTTTAGATGGCAGGCTTAGGCCCCAGTACAACCACTCTTTTACACAGTCAAATGATCTGAGTGTGAAACTGGAACCTGCATCACTGCCTTATGAAGGAATAGTTTCACCCCAGCCTGATATACTTATTATATTGCAGATTCCTACCTTAGCAAACATTATATTGAAGTTATTAGTCTATAGTAAGCAATAGATTAAGGACCTGTTACATTTAATTTAGAAAAGTATGCGCAAAAACCCTTGGTTTTTTTCTTTTTCTTTTTTTGTTCATTTCACTTTTATTTACAGTTGCATTTCTAACCTATTACTTATCATGTGTCGGCTTCCCTTTGGGAAAAATAAATAACAGGCCAGTTTACTAACTTGTAGTATGTAATATTTTTTTCTCTCTCATTTGTAGCTACGCAAAGAGGGCAGAGGGAAGTATAGCCCAGATCAGCTGTGTGTGCTGGACAACATCAGAATCAACCTGAAGAGGTTCATCGGCTACCTAGAGACTCTGGAGAGGAAATGACTGTGAAAGCCAGACTTCACCTCTGTGGAGCGAACAGAGTGGCTAATGATAAAAGACAAGAGGCTAACTGACCACACCAGCAACACTCGTGTACTGGACTGACTGTCATTTGGCTGATTTATTCTCTCTAAATTCTCTCTTCCATAAAAATGCCAATATGCCATATAGCTGTACCATTTTAGCCATATAGCTGTATTGGCTGTATTATGAAATTCATAGGAAAGAGAGTTTTGGCATGAATTCATACTGCAATGCATATTTGTAACGGACAAGGATTTCTATGCTTTAAAGAATTAAAGCACAAATATCTGTTGTGATTGACCTCTGTTGTTGACCAGTTGGATTTTTGCAACAAATCAGAAGTTTTTGTACTTTACAAAGCTGTGGGAATGATCTGGTCAAGTGTAACTGAAGCCTTCCTGTCTTGTTATGATTCCAAACACGAGTAACACGCATGACACACTGAATGACTCTCTCTAAATTCGAGTTGTTTAGGCTAATGTTGTCTTGGAAAATTACTATCCAAAGGTCATTCAAGTTTGTTCTGGCCCTCCTGTCTCTGTTGACCAACTCTTATATGAGGGGGGGAAAAAACCCCAAAAAACTTGTGATCAAGCTTAAGATATCTTCCCCTTGGCTCTAATGTTCTGGAAGACAAATTTTGGTCTCAGCATGTAAGACTGACTGAACATTATCTTTAGTAAAATGTTCAGGGAGTTCCTTTGATGTTTCATGTAATCAAATTGCTTTTTTATCATAACAGGAAGGCCTCTATTCAAATAATTATGTGTTAAGCATATTTTAGATTCAGACACAGTCCTAAGTAGTGGTTTTGGCAATTTTAGCTGCTGCATTTTTAAACAAAAAAAAATGAAGGCAACGCTGAAGGTTTAATTTCACTTACTTTTAAAATATTTATTTGAGTGTTGTTTTCATTTATTTTATCCTTGATGGTTTGATCATTTTTAAGAATTCACAAATCTCCCTCAGGATGTTGTGACTTGGTTATTTGAGCTGAATATGAGAAAAAGTAATAAAGATTGTTAAAAAAAAAATCACTGAAGACTTCGATGACAGCAATTAGTGTTGGACAAAGCACTTTAAAATAACTGCAGTCTTCTTAATATTTGGCCTCTTCCTTAATCATGTTATTCTATGTGCCCTAAAGAAAACTGAGGGACTGATGTAACAGGGGCCGAAATTATCCGTTGTTTTTTCCTTTTAGTCCTATTCATGGTGTAGAATTCCTATCCACTATAATCTTAGTTCTGTAAATGCACACTATCTAATCCAATTAGCGGGTTTCGGGGACAATGATAATGTTGAATTTTTTGTTTCATTTTATATTATATACTGTAGATATTTAAATTAAAAGGACATTGTGATTTATGCCTACAATTTAAAAAGCAAAACGTTATACATTCTAGAATTATCTTATTTCATTGATCTCGCACTGTTACGTAACAAGAAACACTGTTGTGCTCTTGCGTAACACCTCAACTCTCCTCGCCCTGTTCAATCCCTTTCCACGAGTCTGCGCAGTGTCACTGTGTAGTCCGCCATTGACGGAGCACGATCTAAGAAGGGGTCAGAATCACTTCGACAGGCGACGGCTGCACGTTTCTCTCCTTGCTCTCTGAACTTGAAGTGTTGACGTTTTATTTTTTTTCAGAGCATCCTTTCCTTGTTATTCGTGTTGATTTCTTATGTCAGTGATTGTTTTTCAACGACGTTGATGGAATCCAACATTATCATAAGAACAGATTTGTTGTAAGTTGCTGGGTAAAGAACCCTATGCTAACTAACTAGCTAGTAGCCCTCTCAGCTCAAAGCTTGTGAGTTAGGTTAGCTAACTAGCTAGCTAGCCGAGCACGAACTGAGCCTTGCTCTGGGGGCAGTGTGTGCCTGCAGTAGCTACCATTTGATGGATCCAAGAATCGCCTGGTTTCAGCCAGAACAGCGAGGACCCGCTAACAATTTGTGGATGCAGGTTTGGGAGACCACCCAAGGATTTGGGAATTTGTACATCAATAACAACTATAGCACGGGTTCAAGCACATCGAGTCAGAGTCCTAAATTGAATAGCAACAGTGCATCGAATAACGTGATCACGGCCGACAACGGGGCTCCCGTCAACGCAGTTGTTAGCAGTAGCAGTGAGCCCAAGAGTCAGGGGATGTCTAGCACAAGGACCGACAGTGAAATTGTGGAACAGCGGGACTTTATACCTTTGGAAACAAATAATAACCACAACAACCGAGCAGCGGGGAGGGGCGGTGGAGGGGGGCAAGTGGGTGGTGGGGTTCCTGGGATGTGGAGGGGGGGCTCGGATCTCGCAGGGCACCGCAACAAGAGAAAAAGAGATAATAAGGCAAGCACTTATGGATTCAACAGAAGTCTCTTACTCAATGGCTCTGGGACGGATGAAATAGGGGACTTCAGCGGTTACACGGGTACGCCGTGGAAAACTCGGAACTACCCCGAGGGGATTGTGGGGTAAGTTAAGTAATGCCAGTCGCCTAGCCCGTGATATTATGGTTACTTAACAGAAATACACTTGTGCCACACACCCTAGCTAGTCGTAGGTAAAGAATAGCAATTTCAGGTCGTACAGTGCTCGCTTCTTCTGGTTTTGGTACGCTGATTTTCACTTGCACAATTTAACAATGATAATGAGTTAGCTGTAGCTAGCAGAATTTGCAAGTTAGATTAGGTGCTCCGTTCACGCCTCGTCACTATGGTAGCTACTAGCGTTTTCCCAATGGTAGGTGTCTGGCTAACGTTAGCGTCGATTGCTAACCTGGCTGGTAATTGACTGAAAGCCTGTTGGTGCTAGCTTAGCAAAGTTTTGCGTTAACTTAGCCGTGTACTGTGTTACTAACTAGCTAGTTAGCATCGTGTCATTTAACCTAACACTGAATGAGTCAACAAGTTCTTTGCAGTCCCACAGGAAATCATTTTAGTACATTAGCAGTATTACTTTTTAAAAGTTTCTTCAACCTCTCAGTTGTTTCCTAACCATATTTGGCCTGCTTTGGCCTGCTCGTGCTGTCATCATTTTGTCAGCCAGCTCGAAAGTGTAGTGACATGTCCATAATATAGCCCACAGTAACGCAGGACGTTCTCAGTTATTTAAACCATGTTAGCCGTTTGCCATGTTTGACAGCTATTCATTTTATCTAGTAATACATTTTTGAGAACTTTCTCTGTCCCGTGTTGTTCGACAGTGTGGTATTGATTCATAAACAGTGAGTTGAAGATGCTTCCAAATTTTCCTTTGACTAAATAAGGAGTTTGTCTGACTTCAGTTGTAGAGAGGCGAAAGACTTACCCTGTACTCTTACCAACGCCACCACCTTTATCCAGCCATTGAAGTAGAGCGACCTCCATCAGTTTGACCTACCATTGGCATTCAAACAAATGATTTTGAACATTTCAGTAGTTGGGCATCATTTGAACTTTTTCTCAGTGAGGAGACGTTTCATATGAATAACTTAACGGTGTGCTCAGCACAATACGAGACTCTCTGAAATATTGATATGAAACCTTGTTTTATGACCATGATTTTAGTAAAGCGTAAGTTAACCACCAATCATATACGTGTCGCTATGTCATTTTGTTCTTGTCAGCTTGTACAAGCTGTTTCACCCATTGTTAAGAACAGGTAGTCATAACAATTCCTTAGCAGGTGTAAGGTAAATTGATTAGTCACTGTTAACCTAGATTTGAAAACATTTGATATACCTTATCAGTAGTAGGATTAATATCATGTTTTCTCATACTAGTATGTGTGTTTTTACACTATCCTGGTTTCAGAAATAGGTGTGTTTTGGACATCTTAAATACACTAGAGCACAATCAAATTACACGTTCAAATAATTTCGTAGATTGATTTAGCCCAAAATAATTGTTTTTGTAACAATGAAAGATGAAATGAAGACACTTTCTGTAATTAAGGTTGCATTAGATCTTATCACATTGTAGTCCACTGGCTATTATGAATGCATTCCTGTTTTGGTTTTCAATAAGCAAAGAAATTTTACCCTTTTGGAATGAAACACTAATTAACCAGTCATTTATAGTGTTGAGCGACTGCATCAGTTGCTTATAAAATGGAGTTCATTGAGTCTTGGCAACTTCATGTGAGAAGATCTATTGAAAGTGGGTGGGGTTTTGGTTTGGTAGGCCAGATACGGTGTAGAGTCTCTGTAAGAACTGATGACTGATATGCGTAGCAGCTTGCAGTGCCCAGAGCAAAGTACAAGACAGCTTGGCTGATTCTCTTGTATAGTAATATTGAGGCTCACTGTTTGCTTAAGAACATTCCTCTGCGCTTACTATAATGCTTCAGCCATTACCAGGCAGCCTCAGATAATATTAGCAGTCACACACTGTTTCTGTCCCTACACATAATCAATTAAGCCTATTCAAGTGCAGGGTAGGGTTGTGTAAAGAAATCTGGAGCTTTACATGCAGAATCATTTGCTCAACAGTGAAGTATTCAGAGGGTGGTGCGGTGCTACTTACTTCGTGGTCAGTCGTGTTTTTTTTTTTCCTGCTTGCAATAATAGAATGCAATGTGTATGTAGTTTTTTTTTTCTCCACTGTTTTCTACTTTGGAAATACCCACGTATGGGGATGAGTTGTTTTTTCTTGGACTCGGAGGTGTTTGAGGGATAGGAAAAGAGAGGATAGACAGTTTTTTTTGTTGGCATGTTGAATAGGTGGACGTATGTGTCTTAGATTTGTAATTACTCAAGCCTAGCTAATGGTCATGAAGGTGACAGAAAGAGTTTACATTCTGCACACGGCAAGCTGGTCCCAACCCTGTTCTACCCAAAACAAACCCAGCCCCCTTCAGCTTAGAAACCTGACTCCTTCCTTAGTGATGTCACTTAAGCTCCAGCCAATCATCCTCATTGTAACGAGGGAGTTCCTGTGTCTTTACAAGAATGTTTTGTCTCTAGTTCTCTGACACCAAGGCCATAGAAAAAGAACAGGGATTTCCTTTACAGTCACAGACAGACCACAGATGGTCCTTGACATATGTATGCACTTATTTTCATTTTTTTTCCTGTCGAAATATTACTGAGCTGTCAACCCTCTTTGACTGGTCTCAGCTCTTATTAATGTTATTCCTCTAGTTTTACTGTAGTTGCCAAAAGTTTTTTTGCTTAAACCTATAATCAAGGGCATGTACAGTGTGTGCTTAGGTTTAGGATTATGTCAATCTGCTTTTGATGTCCATTGTAAAAAGCCGCCTTCTTCTATACTAGTATGTAATTCAAGCCAGGATTTAAATATGAATTTCCATACATCTGTTGCATTCACCCATCTGTGAATTCAACTACCTAACCTTGAGTGACACCTTAATACTTAAGGATTTGTAGTGGCGCTGATTCTGGGTGAACCAGCACGATACACCAGATTATGAAAAAGATTTTGTGCTAGGCTTTTATCCGTTTGGCTTTTTTACACATTTATATTCATGATGCAACAAATCCTTATGGCCTGCCACAATTATATGGTGAAAAGAATGAGATTGATGCAGATACTGGTTTTCTTTCGTTGCTTGTAAGGTTACCCGGTCGTTTGTCAGCGTGTGTAGGAGTTCTCCCGGAGCTCATGCTCTTGTAGATGCCCAGCTCCATGCTGTCAGGCTGCAGGTGAAGCGTTGCTGTTGGATCAGCTCTCAGCCACAGGGACTGGCTTCTCATGCTCACATATCAGGAATGGTTGGCTGTTTAGGGAGCCCTTTCCCATTGGCTGGCAGCCAGGAGGCTGAAAGGAGGGGAGAGAGAGCAGGGGGGAGATGTAAGCCCCTACTGCCAACACGTGTGGGGATCCCTCTCCGAGCCAGCACATAGACAGCGCTCTCACATGCACTTGCTTGGAGGAATGTGTTTTCAGCCCACCCCCCCCCCCCCCCCCCCCCTCCCCTCGTGCCTGTGCAGCATTCCTGATAGAGAGCTGAGGAGTTTGAAGCAAAGAGCAGTTGAGTGTCTGTGGGTGATGTGAGCGTTTATTTCGGTGTGTGTGCACGTGCCCGTGTGTGTGTGTGTGTACAGTCAGCCTCTGAAAGCCAGTGTGACATGGCGATGGCTGTGCTGACTGCATGTGTCCAGCCTGTCAGAGCTGATGGGAGGATCTAGATGTCGCATGCATAGGCGGTTTGACCTCTGACAAGCAGCATGCTGAAGTCTTAAATCCTGCAGGGTAAACTCTGGAACGCTGTGGGATGTTTGCACAATCACTGTTTCTGTAGCTTCATAAATGACCACTTCAAGATTATTATTATTTTTTTTTTCTCTTTGAACAGTTGCACATGTGTTTTTGTCTACATGGCATTGGTTCACAACTTTTTCGCACGATGAAGATTCAAATGTAATTCAAGTACAAGTAAGGTTAAAAGAAAAACATATTATTCTTAAATATTTCATAGAGAGGTTCAAAGGTTAAGCTATTTTTTCGTCTCCCTCTCTGACGATTGCTTTATTTATAGATGTCTTTTGTCATCACATTGTATGTCAGTCCAGACTGTCATGGTTTTTTAAGGAACCGGACCTCTGCGCCAGTTCCCCGCTCCTTAGAGGAGTTCACAGAGCACCTCTTCCCTTTTCTATGGAAGTTTTCAGATCAAAGTTCTTCAGTTCATTTTTAGATTGATCTGCTGAAATGGGCATTCTGTTAACAGTGCTGTTGTGAGGCTTAAAAATCTATTTAAGTGGCCAGATAAACTGATTTAACGCAAAAATTGAAATCAAGACACTACTCCACATACAGCGAACTTACAGTAGTGAGATTGTAATGACCGACATGGCTGTAGCCATCTCTTGAGAGCGAGATTTGACAGTAGTTTCATGCCGGAGCCTCACCCAGCGAATGAAGAGGCTTCTGACTCTAACATTACTCATTGCCTGTATGAGCATCCTGCCCCACACCTAGCAACAAACACCAGAGCATATACCACTGTCTTAGTTCCTCTCAGTGTTTGCTGTGACATGTTCCAAACTTATATGGCAAGACAACGTTGTTCTTTTTCACAGTGACCATCAAATCCAGGATTCCTGTTCGATTTTGGCCCCGCCCTCCCCAGAACAGCTCTGATTGGCTGAGGGTTACACACAGCTTCCTTTTGTGATGGAAATCCATCCTTCATTTGAATGTTTGGAGGTTAATGTTAATGAAAGTCATCTCAGAAGGGATGTTTTTGGACTGGCCCACAGGCATGGTCTCTAAGAATTCTGCATAGTTTGGGTCTAGCCTGATTTAAATCATTGTGATGTTAATTAATGTTGTCTCTAGTCCCGATCTTACTTTTATATGTTTGAGAATGTTGTAAAGCCTGTCAATGGGAATGACGTGTCTACGTTGGCCCAGCTCACTGATTTGTCATTAACAAAGTCCGTTTTTATTTGTGCGCCTTAAGAATGTGAGAGCATTGTCTAGGTATCTGGAATGGACTCGCTTGTAAGCTCAGCTACTGTGCTGATGGCTGCTAAACTGTTTACCAGCCTGTCTACAGAGGAGCAGGGAGTTTAATTAAACAGTATAAATTTACTTCACTATCACTCTGTCCTCATTTGTTGTTTTCATTCCCCTTTCTCTCTCTCTCTCTCTCTCTCTCTCTCTCTCTCTCTCCCTCTCCCCCCCCCTATGCTGACATAAGCATGTTGTGGGTGAAAGTGTTTCATTGCTGTTGGTGTGAAGTGCTGCACTGACTTCAGAAGCTGTTAGCCTGTGGAATGCTGGAACTTTTTTTATTTTTTTTATTTTTATTGCAGCACTAAATACAAGGTCCAGATCCATGGGGGGGGCACAGCGGTGTGCTGTTGAGTTAGGAAAGACTGATAAACCAGATAAGGGACACTGATTCAGAAACACAGATGTGTGTCTCCTTGGGAAACAGAACGGAGAGACCAGCTGTAAGCTAATGTAGTCAACATGGCCAGATGGTTTTAACACAAAGCAGTAAACTCAGTTAGCTTGAAGCATTATAAGTAATTCTCACCAATAGTGAGAGAAGTCTTATTGCCAACCGTCATGTGACTGTTTTTAACAGCTCCACTGAAGCTGGCTTTTTTTTTTTTTTTTTTTTTAAAAGAGGGAAGAATGACCAATGCTCAGACCTGTGTGACAAATATGTCCCTCAGCTCTAACGTAGTGACAGTAAAAGCACTGCACTGCCCCCACCCTTCTCTCTCTCTCTCTCTCTCTCTCTCTCTCGCCTCGGGGACAGGTTGAATGAGAGAGATCCTCTTTTGAGCTTAGCAATGTGACAAATAGAACAGCTGAGCACAAGGCTCAAAGTTCACCGATGAATTCTTCATGATGTGGCTCGGACACTGGCACTCTCCCACACACATACACTCTCTCACACACACACACACATCTCGTGCGATGTGTTGTCCACTGGGTGTGTGTGTGTGTGTGTGTGTTTGTGTTTGTGTGTGTGTGTGTAGATCTCTGTGCTTCCTTTTTTTGTGCGGCGATGTTTGTGTGCCCGTGCAGGTGGGCGTGTGTGTTCGCCCGTGCTTGTTTGTGTGCAAACGATTTGGCCTCCTCTCAGAATGGTGCTCCTGGTTATTTTGGTCTTGGATCATGTGCAGGAGCGTTAGTCTGGTGGTGGTGTGCAGCAAAAACCTCTATGGCTGAAGCTTTTCTAATGGCCGTCGAAATGTCCTTTAACACCAAACACTAATCTCTCTCTCTCTCTCTCTCTCTGTATGGACACAGTAGGAAAAAAAAAAAGTCTTGATTTATGACTCGGAATGTCTCCCTATCCTTTTTCACACACACAACACAACTTACAGATGAGAGCCAAGACACACAACTGCAGTCACCGCTGTAACAACCTCCTTCTGCTGCCTGAGCAGATGGCTCCCACTTTTTCCTTTTCTTTTTTCCTTTTTGTGTTTTTGTTATCTTGTAAAAAGTTTGTTACAAGCACATACTGTACTCTCTCTTGGAAAAAAAAAAATACACCACCACTTCCTTTCTTTTGCTCTCTCTCTCTCTCTCTCTCTCTCTCTGTCTCTGATTTTCTCAAAACTTGCCAGAACTCTTGTCCTATACTCGGAGGCTTGGCATGATGAGGCTTACATAATTTCCTCATGATGAATGCAGGCAGGAGGGAGATTAGGAGATAAGCTGTTTCCTGCATGTGTGGATCTGCATGTTCCCTGCATTGTGCTCCTAAACTCCGCTCAGCCCTTTTTGCACTGCCATACGCATTGTCTTTGCTCTCATGCTTGGGCGACCACATGGAAGAACGCGTTGCTGTGGCGACAAGGTTGCGCCAGTGTTTCCCTTGCACCCTGAAACGAAACCTACTCCGCCAGTGCCTTAGACCTTTCCCAAGAAACGGAAACTCCTGAGCTGGCGGTGTAGAGTTTAATGCCGCGGTCTGTAATTACAATGCAATTTCAGGACAACAGCTTCCCACCCTGTGTCTCTATAGAGACAGAACACTGACACTGAAAAGGAATGCTTATTCACACATTCCTTTTAGTTTGTGTGTGTGTGTGTGTGTGTGAGTGAGTGTTGTTCTGTTGCTGTTTGTGTCTGTGTGCTTTCCATGACTGTCAATTGTTAGTCACAGGTGGTGACCAGGAGTTTCTCTTTCCTTTCCTCTGCTTCTCTCCGCTTGCCTTTCCTTGAGCTCATACCCTGAAACGAAAGCTAACTTTCTGTTTCTGAGTAAACAAACTGAGTTTGGCAGCGAAATGAAAACCGTGGCTTAGAACTGATCTCTCTCCATGAGATCCCAGACAAACAGCCAGAAAGGAAACACAACAGTATGTTTTTGTTTTTTGTTTTTTTTTCCCCCATCTTTTTTTTTTTTTCTTTTTCTTCCCTCACCCCAGTCTGACTGCACGTTCAGAATCGAGAGCTCTCTTCACTCACTGTGTCAGTGTCAGCCAGCTGTCCTAGCACAGTGGCTTCATGACACAGTCTCAGAAGAACATATTCAGTCTGTCTGTTTCGCTGGAGAGATCTAACGGGCAGAAAAAACACGACTGCCCGTGTAACATGAGGAAAGAAGGGCACGGTGTTCTTTAACGTCATGTATATTTTAGTGTGTTTGTGGTCAGAGACTTAGCATGACGGAAAATGTTAATACTACTGATGCTACTTCATACTGTTGCTTTTTGCGCTTCTCACATAGAAGGATCTAAACAATAGACTGTCTCCGGGGTGCGAGACAGTTTCCATAGCAGAATTGTATAGGTACAGAAATGGATGTTAGAGGGAATAGATAGGCTTGAAAACCAGGTCTGGGGTTTGAGCGCAAGAGTCCTGTTAATTACCTCATAATTGAGTATGAATATTCATTAGCCCTAGTCGGTGATGTATGGTGATGAACAGTCCCAAAATCAGCGGCGTGTTCAGCACACGAAGCCCTGGGAGTTGAGCTTTGCTGATCCAGCTGTCTTTATTGTGCTACTTGGAATATAAAACCCCTTTGGCCTAGAACCACTTTTAACCAAACCAAACCAAATGAAACCAAACCAAACCAAAAAGCGAGTTAAATTTGGAACCTTTTTGAAACCTCCTCTAAACAGATCTTTAACTTGTAAGGCCACAGCTTGTTGAATAAAAGTTTAGGGCACACAAGTTCCATATAGAGGTAAGAATCATCCCTTGGCCGCCCCCCCCCCCCCGGGTGTCTCATTTGCTCCCCTCCCCCATCGTCCTGTAAGAGTATGTCTCTCTCTCTCTCCAGCTTTCTGGTGTATGGACATCGTGTTCTGTACACCCCCTCCCTCCTCTCCCTGTGTGTGCGCCTTCACTGAAGGCATGATTGTGTGTGTGTCGCAGTCTGTGCTGTGTGTCTGGGTGTGTTCATGTTGCAGTCTCTGGTGCAGCTCTGAGTGTGATGAATATTGTCAGGGCACCACTGCAGAGTGTGTGTGTGTGTGTTTGGGTGGATTCATGGCTGGAGATGGCTTTTCTCGTAGAGTCATGCTTGACTAGCTCAGACAGCAAGCCAAGTAGTGGGTGTGTGCATGTGTGCAAGTGTTTACTATGAAAGCAAGTCATCTGGCAGATATAGTAATTAGTGTAATTATGTGCATTTTATATATATATATATATATATGTATGTGTGTGTGTGTGTGTGTGTGTGTGTGTACATAGATAGCAACTCATTAAACTTGCCCATTGTGTTGTGTAGGAAAGTGCAACACATGAATAGAATTGAACATCAGGTTTCTTAGAATTGCTCATAGTCAGAATTGTACAGTAACCTGAGTCAGTAAGGATGCTTTGGGCCGTTGAAAGAGAGTGCAATGGCCAATAACCATCAGGTCTGGCTTTGAATCTGCTTTGGCATCAGGCTGAATGTCACATGCCTTAACTTGGAGTAATATGGTGAATTCAGTAGCTAAACTTGCCCTTTTCCCCACCTGTGTTATGAAAATGTGTTGCGTTATGTAATATAGTGAGAACGCCATCACACCCTAATTTTTAAGAGTAAAGGCATGTGTGATTGGCTTGGGAGAAAAACTAGAGAAATGTGCCGGGAGGCAAGACAGCTGAGACACTTGTATCTCTTCACGCTGTCTAATGTGACTTGCCACCAATCATAGCAGAGCTTTAGGCAGGTGGAGGTGTGGCCGAAGGAATGATTGACAGAAGAGCTTGGCCTGCATAGTTGCAGATAACTTTTAAAGTGAAGAACAAGATCACTGGACTGACTCCCAGCTGGTGACCTTAACCTGTGAGGGTGTGTGCCCAGAGTCAGGCAAGCACTTTCTGGGCAAGGTGTCCTGCCCTTTTCCCTCTGTCCTTTTGGATATTGCCTTTCAGGGGACACACACAGACAGAATTCGCTTTTACTGTAAAACTCCCTGTTCTCTGTGCGTTTATTTTCCAAACAAAAAATGAATGCACTGTATTTACATGAGTTAACACATCTGCTCTCAGTGTCTGTCTGTCTGAGGTACATTCATTTTTGACACTGTTTTATGAGAGGTAAGAAGGTGATTAAGTTGGCATGCTCACACTGTGGTACCAAAGCCAAGCCTGGCATGAACCTGGTACTACAGAGAGAGGTGAGATCAGGGGGGTGTTCCAAGTACGTGGTTTAGCGACTAACCTGGATAAGTTAACTCAGAGTAAGTAGTAAACCTCCTACTAGAAGAGCCCTTTGGCTTTGTTTTGCTAGGAGAATGAAGTCAAGGGCTCTTCTATTAGGAGGTTTACTACTTTGAGTAAATTTATCTGGGTTAGTTACTAAACTAAACGTACTTGGAATACCCCCCAGGTGCCTCATTTGAATACTAAGCCTTTGAGTGAATGTGTGTGTGGTGTTCAAGCGAGTGTGTGTGTGTGGTGTTCAAGTGAAAAAATGCATCTCTCCCCTCACGACAGCGGAATTCATCCTGACAGTCACATAGCGTTACTTAATCAAACCGTTTGTAAAAGTCCGTGCAGCTCCTGCAGTGTCAGATATGACAGTGCGTGTAATGTCACACTCGCAGATCAGTCATTTGCTTTAAAAGCAAAGGCTGTTTGCTAGATACGTTCAAACACTGGCTGTATCCATACATTTGAACCATTTTCCAAGTTTTTCTTTGCACACTCAGTTTTTCCTTCGTATTAATGCTTGTTCCACTTTGTATTTGTCAAACCTCAGAACTCAAAGACCAAAAGTTGTGGAGAGGAGCAGTACTTTCACGAGTAGATAAAAAAAAAAAAAAAAGGCCTGTGTGGGTTCACTACATGTCCCCTGACAGTGGTTGTTCGTGTGTGTGTGTGTGTGTGTGTGTGTGTGTGTGGATTCTGTAGGTTGCATGAAGAGATTAAGGACTTCTACGAGTACATGTCTCCGCGGCCGGAGGAGGAACGCATGAGAATGGAAGTGGTGGACAGGATCCAGAGAGTCATCAAAGACCTGTGGCCCAGCGCCGACGTAAGTCACACACGCAAACCAATGCACGCAAAATGACCTTAAAGGCAGACCTTAACGTTTACAGCCTTCTGAGAGGGGGAAAAAAAAGAAAAAGAATTTGAAAGAAATTTGAATTTGAGCGCATGTACTCAGACCACATTGTTCAGTCCACTTAACGGGTCGATACAGTTTTATAGAGGGCAAGGCTAAGTTGTAAATGTGTAAAAGTATGCGCCAGTTGTGATGTTTCGGAGGGTCAGACATAGTTGCGTGCAGATTGTATTCTTTTTCACAGTGTCGTAGTGCCTTAAAAAAACAGCCACATGTTCTCGCTTATTTTACAAGCAAACGAGAGAGATCGTAATTTCAAAATTCTTATCCCAACCGATAATTTGACTGCAGGCAAACTGCAGGCAATCACTGTCTTAAAAAGCGAATTTAGCCTACATTTGGCAAAAACATGCCAAACCACGAACCCCAAACCTCAGAATGTTCCGAACTCTTCGGTGTACCTTTACAACCGCACTTACCTGAAAACTGGAAAAGTAAATCGAATACATAATGAATTAACATACCTGACACTGATCTCACGTGCCCATTCTCTTTTACTATAACCACAGGGAAAGGTTTCATTGACACTGTGTTTGAATCATATCCTACAATTCAATCTGATGAGGGAGAAAAACACTCAAATAAATGGCTTATTTATTGCTAGTTTATGTATCTGCTCACTAACAGAGCATTGTATTGTATCATTCAGACGGGAGCTGTCAGTCAAGAAGGTTTTGCTTTCGCTCCAAACAGAAAGAGTAGCTATTTCTGTCCATAGTCAACATTAGTCCCAGATGTACTTATTCCCACTGTTTTTGATCTGCTGCTTACAAGGTCTCCTGCTCACTTGCGCTCTCTCTCTCTCTGTCTCTCTCGCTCTCTCCCTCTCTCTATCATCCTCCCCTTTCACTCACTCACTCACACACTCACTCAGTCTTTCTTTGGAGGTTTGGTGTTTAATGTGTTGACGTTGATTGATGCTTTGAGCTCCAGGGGGTGCCTCTGTATGCCAGCTGATATTTAGGTGTAAGAGCTGATATTTGAGGTTTGCCAGAACAAGCCCACATTGATAATGTATCCAGTTTGAGAGCCGCCTAGTTCCAGCAGAGGCTCCTGTAGCTACACGTTGGAGCATAAAGCTGAACACCCTCAGTGTTCTCTGATTAATCAAATGTTTCCACAGCTAAATATTAACGGTTAAAGTAGCGTATACATTAAAACACTGGCTTAAAGCTACCACCAAACACTTGCGTTTTTACGTTGTACTGAATTTTCTGCTTTCCAGTGATTTCAGCGCAGGTACATAAGGCTGACGTTCCAGTGTCTTGTGCGCGCGCACACACACACACACACACACACACACCCTCTCACACACACACACACACACACACCCTCTCACACACACACACACACACACCCTCTCACACACACACACACACACACCCTCTCACACACACACACACACACACCCAAATAAACACATTTTTTTCACCTCCGTGATATTTACCCACAAATAAAGTGCATCATTCTTTTCCTCTGCAGGTTAGTCATGTGCTCTCTGTGTGTAAGCAGATTGCAGGTTTAAACTCACTATATCTGTAGTGCGGGGGTGGGCATGATCCGTATTTATTGAATACAGGCGGCACTACAACACAACATGCGTTTCAGCACAAGGTGCACCATCATGCTGACTGGATATGTACAGTCAGCATGAGTTTCCCGTCTTAAACGGCGTGAAGAAGGCCAATGGGTAGGGCAGATCTGTCCCTGGCCTGCTCTGACGTTCACACCATCTCTGGTTAAGCAGCATTTACATGTCCTGAAGGCACAAACCACGACATTCAAATATCCACATTAAAACTCTCAACTTCTCACGCTGGCTGCTTAGGGAGCATCACATTTAAGAGCCGCTTTTCATGTTTGTGTAGTGTCGTTGGAGACAGGTTTTTCTCTCGGCGGTCTTAAATGTCAGAACGTGTGATTGTCTACTGAAGATAGATGCTCATTTTTTCATTCACAGCATAGCTCAGAGGGGAGTCATCTCTTTGTCGCTAACCTGTTTTTCTTTCTTTCTTGTTCTTTCTCCTTATTAGGTTAAAGTGTTTGGGAGTTTCAGCACAGGCTTGTATTTGCCCACCAGGTAAGTTTTGGGTTTTTTTTGTTTTTTTTTCTCCATTGTAAGGTTTTTAGCAAGGGGAGCGTCATTAAACTTGTGTCTAAAACTTTGGCCCTCACCTGACTATTGAGCAAAGCCTACAGGGTTAAGAGAATGAGTGTCTTTATGAGGAGTGAGCCTGTGTTTTGGTGTGATTGGTGTTTAAGAGACTAATCCAACAGTAATTTTAGCAAGGCTGATCCTGTGATCCCACGGTTTTTTTTTCCTCTCCCCCCTATGTGTGTGTGTGTGTGTGTGTGTGTGTGAGTGTGACGTCACACTCGCACTACACAGACGCAGTAACCTGGATTAGTGTCTTGAGACTGCAGTCTCGGGGACAGCTACCGGATTAGTGGGATAAGTGTGTGTGTGTGTGTGTGTGTGAGTGTGTGTGTGAGTGAGTATGCAGGAGTTGTTGTGGGTGGGTGACTATAATTCCTACTTTGAACAACACCTGTGTTAGCTTGATTCTTTTTTTGGGACATTATGTCGACAGATTGTGTAGTAGAGTTGAACTCATAAATGGAACATTTTGATCCATCACGACATTACGTCCTCTGAAGACCAACCACGTCTCCCTCAGTACAAGCCAGAAAGGGCTCAAGGACAGCCCTGGTGTGGGAGGGAGACGGTTTGTAACATAGGTCGAGAACAGAAGCCGAGAATGGTGACCAGCCTAAAACAGGAGGGATAAATGGCGTTTGTGTCTATGGTGTGGGTGTGTGTTTGTTGTGCTGGTTAATAGTGTAGTTACTTATTTGTTTCTCTTGACTGTTTGGTGGACTCTGTCTTTTGGTATCGACCGGCGGTATGTTTTGATCACCTCTGCGTCTCTGCCTCTCTCCTCTCAGCGATATTGACCTGGTGGTGTTTGGGAATTGGGACACCCTTCCTCTCTGGACTCTTGAAGAAGCTTTGCGCAAGAGGAAAGTGGCGGACGAAAACTCGGTCAAAGTGCTGGACAAGGCCACGGTATGAACCCACACACCGTTTTCATTGAGTCACCTCGAAGGTGTGATGTATGTGCATTTAATTTTTGCCTTGTTTACAGATATCAATCACGGTCAGTGCATACACCAGTTGTATTTGTGTCATATTGTTTATGTATTTTAGATATGGCGTGTTTGTTTAAACACACACAGTGCGCTTGTGTATCACAGTAGGCATTTGTGACTGTCAGTGATGTAAATTGGTAACCTGTGTGGTTAAGTGAACTCTAATGCTGTTTGCCATGGCCTGCAGGTACCCATTATTAAACTGACGGACTCCTACACAGAGGTGAAAGTGGACATCAGCTTCAACGTCCAGAGCGGTGTACGAGCAGCTAATCTCATCAAAGAGTTCAAAAAGGTAAGGCGCTAAGCCGCTCAGCTGGACTGGACACCGAGGATTTCACTCATCCACACGACATTTACACAGAACTGTTTGCCGTTCAACAGATAGTGGAAGCCAAGCTTCAGTAGTTCCACTTCATGATATTTACTCTGCTAGGCATTACGTAAGGGTTATATTATGCTGACCATAAAAAAAAAAAAAAATGACATACACTGCATTTGCATGCACATGTGCACTTCATACTTTGTTCTTTTACTGATGGGTTTATGACACAGGTAAAGGTTAAGGCCTGTATCTGACTGCATCTGTGTGTGTGTTTCTGTGCCTCTCTATGTCATTAGCAATACCCAGTGCTTCCCTACCTGGTCCTGGTATTAAAGCAGTTCTTGCTGCAGAGGGACCTGAATGAAGTTTTCACTGGAGGGATTGGGTCGTACAGTCTCTTCCTTATGGCCGTGAGCTTCCTTCAGGTAAGTCTCTCTCTCTCTCACTCCCCACATCTACACTACCTAATATGTCAGTGTATGTCCCTGTTTCTTCAGAAGCGTCCCTGTGAAATGCAGTGCTTTGGATAGTTGAGCTGTTTGAAAGTGTGGTTGATGTAATTTGGTCTGACCGAGAACATGTGCTGAATGAAGAAATGTAATTATGTCGGTGAGGCCGAAGCCTCTGGCTTATTGTGTGTGTGTGGGTTTGTTAATTGAGCACTTTCTGAAGCAGTACTTTAGCGGGGCTTTTGTGAACTTGTCGTGGAAAAAGGTTGCGTAGACAGCCCCCTACAGACTCAACTGGCCATTATAACTTTGGGAAATATTTAGCTCTCAGCCCCTCAAATTGCCCTTCAAGTTAAACTGTTCCGCTCCAGTTTTCAGATCTTGAAGTCTTGATCTTGCTTCCTGAAGGACTGAGTCCTACCGGGGAAACAGATAATCGATGCCTTACCTTTTAGAAGAAACATAACCCAGTATGACATACGGGTTCGGAGGAACAGAACCGAGTAACACCGGTGTGACCTGACAGTGCTGATTTGTGGTTTGCGTTACAGTTGCACTACAGAGAAGACGCGTGCGATCCAAACACCAACATCGGGGTCCTGCTCATCGAGTTCTTTGAGCTGTACGGGAGGAACTTTAACTACCTGAAGACGGGCATCCGGATTAAAGACGGCGGCTCCTACGTGGCTAAAGACGAGGTACAGAAGAGCATGCTGGACGGGTACCGCCCCTCAATGCTGTACATCGAGGACCCGCTGCAACCAGGTTAGAACAGGCATGCGCACACACAGAAACACTCACACCTGTCCCGATGCCGACACGTGTACTCACTCATACACACACACACACACACACTCACTCACACACGTACTCACAATACAACTGTGTGGCAGATGTGCAGCTTGGACCTGCGGTGTGTTGAATCCTGTCCACAGGTATGGAAAATGTGGAGTTTGATAATAGCTGACTGAATATTTGACACATGATGAGTAACTTGTATATGTGAAGGGGGTGCCTCTGTTTTTGTCATGACCCGTCTTTGAACGTCCCTCTTCCTTGTTTGTGTAGGTAATGACGTGGGCCGCAGCTCGTATGGCGCGATGCAGGTGAAACAGGCATTTGATTACGCATACACGGTGCTAAGCCACGCTGTGTCACCCATCGCCAAATATTACCCCAACAATGAATCTGAGAGGTAAGGTGCACGCACACACACACACACACACACACACACAGAGAGAGTTACTCAAGTTTACATGTATGTCTTAGCCTAGTCCTAGAAAGATGCTGACAGACTACAGAAAGCTGGACATCTTTGTCTCACACACACACGCGCACACACAGAGTTACACAAGTTTACATGTATGTCTTAGCCTAGTCCTAGAAAGATGCTGAGAGACTACAGAGAGCTGGACATCTTTCTCTCTCTCACACACACACACACAGACACCCACCCACCCCTACCCCTCACTGTAACTTTCTGACAGCCACCTCTGTTTGTCCTCTCCAGCATACTGGGCAGAATAATTCGCGTGACCCAGGAGGTGGCAGAGTACCGGGACTGGATCAGTAAGCACTGGGGAGGGCAGTCTCACAACGACCCTGCCTTCAACGGTAACAACTTTTCCTCCTTCTCAAGCCGCCACAGCTCGTGACGAATGCTAACCAAGAGCACTGAACCTCTTCGTAAATGTAACAGCTCAGCTTCACCTTCACGGAAATGTTTTCTCCTCAGAAATGATTTAACAAAGCAGTGCGTGCGCTGCGTGTAACGTGTGTATGATACGTGAATCAGCCATAGGTGATGCTTTCTGTGGGCTATGTTGGATTATTCTTACTGATTATAGTAAAAGCTTGGAGCCGCGCCACAGAAAGTGGGTCACAGCCAGTAGCATATGTCATGATAGATTTGTGTCAAGATGTAGCACACACAAATATTTTACAGACAGTATCCTAGTAAGCTATAGGTTTAATATACTCTTTGAGAGATTCATAAAGAGTCTTATTTGAATAATCCCTATCCATTTTTTTTTTTTTTTTGCCATACAGGAAATGATGTCACTCTCCACTCTTTGGTGGAGCCTCAGCAGCTGGATGAGTGTAATAATAATCTGGGAGAGGAAGTGGTGGTTCTGCCACCTGTCTCTCACAGCAAAGCTTCTTCCAACTCTTCCTCTCCCCCACCTTCATCGCCATCTTCATCAGCGCCTGCCTCACCATCACCCTCCTCCACTGCCTCCAGCTCCAGCGACGCTGTGAGTTCTAAAACACACATGCACGCACGCGCACACACACACACACACACACACACACAGACACAGACACACAGATGCACGGACAAGAACAGTCACGCCAATATACACTTATATATGTTATGGTCACATGTAGTTTAGATTATTTTGAAATTATATAACTACACTTACTCACACTCTCTCTCTCTCACACACACACACATGCACACACATTAATGGATATGCAGTGTATCATATTTACCTGGACGTGGATCAGTAACGCCTCTAGATATACAGACAAATGGAAAACATAGAACTTTTGGAAACTAACTCAAGAGCACATCAGTCACTTTGACGAGCTCTTCAGGAGCTACAAGACACTGGTTTTAGTTACTATCATTTCTCAAACTTTTTGTATGCATGAAGTGTAAAGTGTACAGATATGGAGAAAAATTAGGAGCTCTGATCTTATTTCTCAAATCCCAGGATTCTGACGGAACGCCGTGTAAAACAGTGAAGCAGCTGGGTGGGCGGGGCTCCGGTGCCCACAGAGAGAGCTCCGAGAGGGGCCTGACCAATCACAGAGCGCAGAACCACTCCAGCAGTTCACACATGTCTACCAACAAGGGCAACAAGGTAAGACTCAGCGATATCACGTTTAGAAACTCAGAGTGTGTCACATAAAATATTTTCTGCACCAATATTTTTATTATAAGAGACATGCCCCTGATTATAAATCATTTTTATGTCTTTTTTTTTTTTTCAGACCAGACAGATGTATGCACGGAAAAACGGTCAAGGTCAGCAGAACAATTCGTCCAGCAGCAAGAGCCACCAAAGCACTAAGCCCCATCATCAAGGCAATGGCAAAAAGAGGAAACCACAGCGGGAGGTGGTGCATGATGAGCTGTGCAGATAGGAGGCGCACTTCTCTCTGCAAGAAGACTGTCTGACTCACCCCAGACCTGCAGGGGGCGACAGTAGTCTTAGGACCTCTTTTTGTCCTTTGCGACGGGATGTATGACTTTTTTTTATAGCAGAAAAAAAGAACACAAAAAAAAGAAAAAGAAAATAACAAAAATCGGGGCTGAGTTTATGGGTGGGGATGGAAATCATGCTGGAGAGCTACCAGTCCCCTTCTCCCACATGTCTGTACTGCCTCTGTTAGCCTTGCAGTGGAGCTGTACTCTCTCCTACTTACTGTATTGTGCCCCCAGTGGTGGGAGGACCGGAAGGTGACTACTGGAGAGAGACTGTGTTTTACAGAGCAATACCAGGAGCCCTGAACTCATGCCTCACTGACAAACCTCACGGAAAAAATAAAATAACAAAAAAAAAAGTATAAAAGACATAATATACCACATGTCATATGGAAGAAAAAAAAAAAACTGAAAAGATTTTTAAACCAGAAAAACTTACAAAAATGCAATCAGTGAGACTGGGGACATAAATTATGCATGAAGCTTTGTTTCTTTCGTTTTGAGAAGTGAATATCATTTTTTTTTTTTTTGTTCTGCACAAAAAGATTATACAAATATTTGTACAAAAAAAAAAACAAACAAACATAAACAAAAACCTTTAAAAAAAAAAAAAGAAAATGTTGCAGAAAGAAGAATAGGAAACCGTTTCATATGACTTTCTATGGGAAAATTCTGATTTTTTGACACATTCTTCTTGCACACGTCAACACTGCGACTTGACAAAGCCAAGTACGGGTTTGGGTTCAGTTGCCAATATGCATCATCAGCATCTCCTATATACACACATTGTTCTGGCCACCCACCACCAACACACACGTCAATAAACAGCTGGTTAGTAACAGTAGATACACAACAACATACAGCTGATACAGTGGTTTACATATAGACAGTACTTTCTAAATGTTTCTGAGTCATAGGTGGCTAAGTAAGAATAATGGTCTAGATAACACTACCCAGCTAAGCTTGCCATGTCTAAAAGACTGTAGGAATTGGATGTTAATATTTTTTTTTCCCTTGGTAATTTACCAATTGCAAAATCATTTGTACTTGTTCATGTATTTATTTTTTATTAATTACATATAGAAGCAGTATAGGTCTATATAGTTACATTAGAACCCATATCCTTGTATATGTCCTTTGTATGGACAAGTGGATAGGATGTGAGCATATTTCTTCAGGCACAATGCTAAGTCTATGTTCAGGTGTTAAATGCCTTTCCCCCCCCCCAATGATTATTGAGTGACCAAGTTACTTCTAAAAAGTTGAGAGACCATTTTAACAGTCATAAAGCAAATGTTTGTTTTAATGTGTGGCTGGTCTACTTACTTAAAAAAAAAGGGAGAAGAATTCTGGTTGACTTTTTTTTTTTTTTTATCATTTATCCCCATCCCCTTTCCATCCCATAAAGTCTGTTAGATGTATAAAAAAATGTATGTGAAAGCCTGTCCTTGAGAAATGACTATAATTGCAGTTCGTGAATTGACCGCTAGGTGGTGATGTAACCTGAAGTTGCAGTGGTGTTGGTGTACTATTGGCTTAATGTATTCAAACACTCTCGAGTGTCAACTGTTTTAGCTCCAGAATACTTGGTGTTTTCTTGTGAAGATACAAGAGTCATGTAACATCTTATCACAGGGTCTGTTTTACCCCATAAAGGTTTGCTGAACAAGCAAGTCGATAAAACAGGAAATGCCAGAGATTATTCTGACTCCGATACTCTAGAAAGAACTGGAAGAGGAACATCAGTGCCATTGGCAATCTGTAAACATCCTTGCAAGTACCTAGTACAGGGTTCACTTGAAACATGTTTATAACGGCTATTTGAATCCTTGCAATAAAAATCACAGCACAATCATCAAAAAAAGTGGGGTACCTTTGCTACATTGTGACATACCTAAAAGAAAAGCAAAGATTTTACATTTGATAGCTATGGTTTTTGTATCCAATAGGGTAATCTAGGTCTTCTACTACTCAAGCTTAATGGAAACTAATCTTGATCTTGGTTTAAGGTTTAGAATGATCTCAGTTAAGCTCTAGATGTGTCTCCTATGTCTTACTGAAACAAATACTCATTGTATGCTCTCAACATTTGAATGGTATGGGGAGAAAAATCATAATTTATTTATGTAAAATGATTCTCGATTAATCAAATAGTGTGCCAGTTTTTATTTCTGATTTTCTCTGTCTAAAATTATAAAATGAAAAAAAACAAAAACAAAAATCAAAACAAAAGTTTGCTCGTACATACAGCCACATACATGGATGGTCTGTCATACTATTAGCCAGAGCCACAAATAATTTGCCTTCTAAACAAGGACACTTAACTCTAGACCTTAATGGCTAATGGCCAAACTTGTTAAACTTAGATGAAATAGTAGGCATTGGGAGAGGAAAGCTTGATTATCACTCAATCAGAGTCACATAGTTCCAGTCTGAAAGGACTACTGTTTTTTTTGTTGTTGTGTTTTTTTGGGGGTTTTTTTCTGTTTTTTTTTTTGTTTTTGTTTTTGTTTTTTTCCTTTCGTTCCATCATTGTCCTACTCTATTAGTTTCGAACTGAATTCAACCTGATAAAACAAGTGTGTTCATTCTCCAGCCAATCAAAGGGCATATAGTTGTGGGTAAAAACAGAACCCACCTGGACTCTGATAATGCTGTTGTAAGCACAGGATTCCCCAAGTGATCACAGGGGAGCGTATGAGTTCTATCTGCTTCCTTGACAAGGATCACATAAGGAAGCATGCTGTCAGTAGTCAGGATTGTTCAGTAGGAGAAAGATATTCCCACTGGAAAATCCAGACATTTGTCTGTATATAATTTATCTGGCTCCGTTCATGAAATACTTCCTAGAACTAGGGTTGACAACCTGGTCCTTCACTACAGCGAGAAAAGTGATTGGTCCGGATCTCAGGCAAACCAGCACTACTCATATAGTACCATCATGCTCTTTATTATCCTTACAGTAGTTTTATTTCACACACCATCTAATGTTTTGAAATGCAATTTGACAAAGAGCCAACCAGTTACTGGTTTACTAAACTCACAGTTCTTTGTTTGTTTCTCTTGTCTGTTTTGTTCTGCTAGACTGTGAGTGATGTACTTCCTTTAATCTGTCCCAGGAGCTGAATGTAATATATTATGAAAAAAAAAAAAGTTAAAAAAAAAAAAAATGTTTGTAGAGCAACAGGACGTGTTGCTTGTGCTACAATTCCAGTAGACTTTATTCAAATGAATGTGTCCGGGTCCCTTCCCTTCCCCTGGGTGCTGCAAAACATTGAAACCAAGTGCTGTAGGTAAATATCATGTCAGTGCATGATCCCCCTGGTCTCTCAGGCCTGTGTGAGTGATGTGCTGTCTCACTGTTGATAAAAATGTTTATCTCTGGGATTACAGTCAAGATTCCAAATTAATAACAAAAATATTTAATTGAAACATGTCCCATTTGACCCCATCCTCACTGACAGTGACACACAAAAATATGTATAGGCTATATAAATTTATGGGAACAGTTAAATTGCTCTTTCTCTCATTTTCAGTTTTTTTTTTTTTTGTTGTTGTTGTTTTTCTTCATATTCCTGTCCAGCTGTATCATTGTTGTATTTTTGAGAATATATCTTTTACAGTCTATTTTTTGTGAGAATTTAAAAATGAAAAACAACATTTGATTTAAGTGTTGAAGCCTCTTGGGATTTGGGGCTTAAATCTGAAGGACTGTGTGTATCCTACAACAATAAAAAGCACTTTAATATTAAAAAAAAACAAAACAACTATTTTCCGTGCGGCTTTTTTTCCCACGAAATTTCCACACAGGACCATACATGTATGAGAAAACTGTTGTGCATGATACAAGTAAGCCAACTGAAAATATTTTCCTCGTAGAAAAAAGAGATTTACGCAAACCCTCATCTTCAGAGTTTTAAGATTTTTCTATTAGTATGGTTTATATAACTGCTTTCCAAAGATGCTCGTTGTGAATAGTGGAGTGTACAACGAGAGGAACTTGGCGGTCGGATGTCACGGTCCATTCGCCTTTACAGCAATAGATGATGCACTGTGCTATGGCTGTTCGTTTCCGTAATGAGAGTGGTGCGCGCGCTTTCAGCACATTCTTTTCGGTTTCGGAGCGGTGTGCGCGAGACAGAGCAGACTAACGGACGGACACAGAACGTTAAACCCATCTCTAAAGACGCATTCATTTCGGAGATTGATTGTCATCTGAAGCCATCTGAATCCTTTTAAAGCGGAGCCTATTGACAAGGTACAGGACCCAATGTTTCACCGATTCTGGGACAGGTGAGTCTTTGTTCTTAAGAAAGTGCCGTAGTGATACCTGTGGAGAGAGTTTTGTGAAGAGGGATTCTGAGGTAGGAAGACACTGCAAAGAGATAATGATCTTCCTCTCCGTTTATTGTTTTAGTATAAGCGATTTGACGGCACTACGCTTCCGGGCTCCGATACTTGTTTTTCTTTTAACAGCGGAATTAGGAGAATTTAGTGAAACTTTCATCGGAAGGCTTACCTCAAATTGTAAACGCAGACACGCTTGCTGACTGTTTAACATGGACGATAAGAAAGCACACAAGAAGGCATCATGAAATGACAGAAACTCCTTTGTTTCCTCTTTATGTTTCCGACCGGTGAAAGCCGAATATAATCAGTTATCTAAGCCTACGCGCTCTCATTCAGATTCAGTCAATATGTCAAAATAAATACATAGTATTTTTTTTTTCTTATGACAAAAATCTGATTTTAATGCACAATAGCAAACGGCTTAAAGTAGCATGTAACTTCGTGTCTACAAATATTGATATGCGCTCTGGTCATAGCCCAGTGCAAACATGTCATTGTCTTTAGGTTATGTTTTATGGAGGACTGTAAGCCGTTCATCCTCATTTATAAAGGCAACTTACTCCACTGCCCGACAAGAGCATTTTAGCTTTTTAAGAACTTAAAAGCCACAATCAAAAAGAGAAACTCAAATGCCGTGCAGTTTTTAAATGTCAGTTGCTGAAGCCACGCAGAATAACGCGCTCTCAGTAACAGCTCATAGGCAATTACTTTCGCAGAACTCAAGCGAATATGATCTGCATGAAGGCACGTACTCCTGACCTTGCGATAGTGTGTGTAGCCTCACGAAATGTATTTCAACCCCGTTCAGCACAGAGGTAGGAAATAGATGTTTTTGCAAATATTCTCTCTCTCTCTCTCTCTCTCTCTCTCTCTCTCCCATTCAAAGTCCACCTTGAGCGGAGACATAGCATTAGTATTTTTGGTGGTGTTCCATAAGAAATTACATGCCTGAAGAATTAGTCTGTTGAACACAATGAAAAAAAATGCACGATACTCTACAGTTTGATCTAATGTTCAAGTAGTGAATCAACTCCTGTCAAATTCTGTACTGAAACACGGAATTAAATAAATTTCACTGAAGGATGGAGTGAAAGGCACAGCTTTGCACTTTAGGCCACCTTAAGTTCCACCTGCCTCTGCTCTTCAGTCTCCCTCATGGATGTTGGTATTAGCGATTAAGGGTTCTGATTATACAAAGAGCAGAGAAGAATATGCTTGTGAACATCAATATTTTATTCGTTTTAAAATAGTAATTCCAGATTTGGCAGAACTGATTGTGTGGGATATGATTATCCCAGAGCTGACATAGCTGGATATTGATAGGATGAAAGCAGTTTGGATAACAGGTGTCTGAAATCTTTAAAATAATGGTAATAATACTTTTCAAAAATTGACCTACTCAGATGCTACTCTTAACCCATATGACAGACTTCAGTCGGAGCTTTAGCCTCAGCCTACATGGTGGAGTCATCTTGTTCTTTCAGCACAACACTAAGCATTGGTAGTCTGAGGTAGCATGAGTCTATGATGATCTGATTTCACAGATGAACAGCTTGTTTCCCCTGCCCTGGGTATTTCCCCAGTCATTTCATCTGGACTGAAACAAGCTTGACTAGCCCGGTAACTTATGTTTATTTTTCACCATTAAGAGAAGAGAAAAGTTTGTTAAACGTGTTTATGTTATCCGAAAGCTCGGTCTGCTGAGGAAATACTTATCCGTATACAGGATAAACAAAAGCACGTGTAAAGCGGCGATGGAAGAGTTGGATTCTTACCGCTAATAGTATCCCACATAGTACCACAGTAACTGTTATAGTGTAGGCCTTTATATACTTTCCTGCCTATAGCAAAAGTAGGGCTGGACCCGAATATTGGACTATTCGGATATTCGTTCCTTGGGTAGGTATTCGGTTTTCAATTTTGGGATTCGGATATTCGGGGGGGGGGGGGGGGGGTGCTGTTTTTTGCTAAATGTAGGCTATCAGTAAACTGCAAAATACATTTTGACAGCACATTCTTATACTATATGTACAACTGATATTATATTGTTTAACCAGTAACCTTACACATACATTAACCAGACGTCCCGGTTTGTCCGGGATTGTCTCGGTTTCAAGCTGTGCGTTCCGAGTCCCGAGAAATATCTTAGAAACACTAAAATGTCCCGGTTTTCATCATTCACTACCAAATTGTCCCGGTTTTCACCACAATTAAAATAATAATAACAGTATTGTACTCGTTTTCAACGCTTACATATATCACGTTCTGTCCCACTCATTATTACCTAATCCAAAAAACACAAACAATGCACCGCTCGTCTGAGTTCAACATTGATTTGTCTGTTTGCGTGTCAATCAATCAATGTGTCGCTGTCAAGGCTGTTGCTAAGACGGTTGTGGCTCTGTCTGACAGAATCTGTCAGTAGGCCAACGGTTAGCATCCTGCCGGAGAGAAGGTCGGTCTTGACTAAAGACCCTCGGTGGAAATGCCGACATAAAAGATCACACTGATGAGAACGCCTATGGTGCGTGCATAAACGCATACATGTGCGCGTGCATGAACGTGACGTGCACTTACTTTGCTTGGAAAGTAGATGATACTGATTCGAATACTTGAAATAAAACATAAGGAGTAATGTCTGGCTGAGTCCCTCCCGAGTCACGCAAAGGCCGCCCACCCCCGAATATTCTAATATTCGACTATTCGCTGTTGAATGGTATTCGGGACAGCCCTAAGCAAGAGGTGTTACTTGCACACTTATATGTCTTGCAATGGTTATAGCAGTATCTGGATATGGTTGCAATATCCTAATTTAGTCACTAAGGATTTGCTCTCCAGTCTGTGAAATTAAAACACTAAATTTCCTCATTTTCGCTTAGCTGGTGATGCAGAATTCGAGTTGTGTACCTGCCAGAATCGCAGCGTGTTGTTGTTTAGCCCTTATGATGATGGCAAATTGGAGCACTTGTTATGGCCTGCTGTGGTGTATAATTGCTCATTGTGTATTGATGATGTTTGCTCTGCAGCAGTTGGGGAAAAGCTGGGAGAGGGCTTGGCTAGCAATGGGGCTGATTTAACACTGTGATGATTCAGGACAGGGATGTATTGTTATGCTGACTGGGACAGACTGGGAGCCAGTCTTCACTTTTTTCACAGATGAGTTTATTTCTAAATATTTGATATTCGTAGGCTGACGACTGGTTAAAAGCTTTAACTGCCAACACTCGAGTACATGAATACAAAACATATTAAAAGCAGGTGCTTCTTGAGTAAATTAAGCACTTACCATCCTGTTATGTTCAGGGTAGTGTATGAAAATACTGGGCAGGTCTAGTTGCATATCATATTTGATATGATGACCAGTGACAGATATATCAGTGATTTTGAAAGAATGGTGGTTGTTGACATGTTTGGCAGAAGGCTCCATAAAAAAGACTTTAAGTTGGTGATGTTTCACGAGAAACAGTCGTTAAGGTAAAACTAATATAAGTCTGAGGAAAAGATGTCAGCAGATAGTGTCAACAATGGTCAAAAGAGCATACCCACTGACTGTGATATCTGTGCATTGGTTCAGGATGTAGGCCTAAGGTAAAACAGATGAGCAACTCTAAATTGCTTGACTGTGGATATTGACCTAAGGTGTGAATAGGCTTTTTCACCCAATATAGAGGGATACTTAAGTCAGCCTCCAATACCTAAACCCTGTATGACATCCCAAAAATGTTTGTCTCTGAGTGAAGTGGTGCGAAGACAAAGGCAGTGACCTATCTAGCAGTTTATAAAAAATCACATGCTGAGATGAGTTGACCTTCATTTTCCAGACATGGAGATTAATGCGATTGCAGAGGATGCCAAAAGACCCAACTGGCCCAAGCAATTGTATCCCATGGTGAAGGGTTCAGACAGTTATCTTGTAAAGTGCATTCATCTAGCATGGTTTAGGTCTACTCAAACACTTGGTGGACTGTATAAATGCCTGTAACTTCAATGCCATGCTGAATGATCACCATCCTATAGTGAGGCATTTCTATCCTGATGGGGATGGTGTCTTTTGGGATGAGAATGATCCTGTAGGCAAAACATGAAACAAGTGGTCACCGAATGATTTGATAAACATGAAAATGATGCAAACTATATGTCATGACCATGTAAATGACTAAATCTCAACCCATCTGAACACTCAGTGGTAGGTTTTGGAGTAGCATCTGAGATTGCGAAATCTATGCCAAGACACACCAAGGCTGTCTTGATGCCTTATGACAGCCCAAAGCTGTTTCGAGACACATTACGTTGTTTTTTCCCCCCATTTGGCCTGTAAAAATGAAAGCCTCTGTCATTTCATTTAACACATCACTTTTGAAAACATCTGTGTTTGTTTGGATCCTGCCCTTGTCTTCTAATTTGGGAGTAGGCCAAAATCGGCATTAAAAAGCAGATATTTCCCCTAAGCCGCTTTTGTCTCATGGGCACATTTGGGACCAATATAGAGGGGGAGCTGGAATTTTCTAGTGTTTAGAGAATATTCGCCAATCTGCCAATTTGAGCTAGAGAAGGCATGGCCAGGGGCATGACCATATTGCTTGCTCTAGGTCATACCTGGCACTGATGGATGGATGGCCCCTACAGAGAGGGTCAGAAAGAAGCTTTCCTTATGTTTGTCCAAAATCACTCCTTTTACTTCTACACCCACACATGTGCAGACACAGAGGGAAGCCTGTTGTTGTGAGGAGTGTTTTGTAGCTGCCAAACGCCTTATCTGCTTAGAGGAACATGGAGACTCACTTCACCTCTCCTCCATCAATGGGATTCAGAGAGCTCTCGCACACAGCTGCACAACCTGGATCAATGTAGTATTATCATATAGAGCTTACTTGTCTATTCCTTATCAGATGTAGTACAGGTATAGGTCAGGGAGAAGTATAGGGGGAGAAAGCTGCTTCTGAAATTAGTCCAGGAATTCTTTTATCTAGCTACAGTCATGTGTTGGAATCCAAGTGAAACATTTCACAAAGCGAGATTTCTCAACAGTGTTAACAAGTTTTGCAAAGATTTTACCAAATGCTAGGAGTTCCTAATAGATAAAAGAGGATACTTCTATTTAGAGAAATCTTTGTTGTTGTCACATTATTAATTTCAGCTCCCTATTTAATTGACCTATCCCATTTTTTAGATTCTCCTCTGGTGCGTGTTTGTTGGTGTTTTATGGCTGTAGGGGGTTTGTGTCCCTGGCCCACTCTCTCTGGGATGGTAGTGTGCCGAAGCCCCACCCTCTGTCGGTGTTAAATGTTTCCTTCCTATCCCTTTCCTCAGGGAGATTTTCAGGGAGCTTTCAATATGAGTTTCATCCTGTCTCTCCCCCGTCAGATAGACACAGCTGGTCTCTCTTTTGAGTTGGTTTAGACTAGTTATTCTCATCTTTTTACATAAAAATTCATTTAGACAGCATTGTTTTCTTCTAAGCTAGCCCTAACATATCTAGTTCAACTGATCCATAATAGTCTTCTTCTTACACCTTGACAAGACCACTACTCAATACAGTTTATGTATCAAGGGAAAGAAACCTAGATCTCCTACACAAAGGTTCAGCTATAGTTCAGTGTCCTTGAGCTGATGTAGGGTGAAGTGTCTTGCTTAAGGTTGGATTAGCACATTTCGTAAATGTTGAGCTACCAAAGGAAACAGGCTACTATCACCTGCTGTGTACTGCATTACAGTGAACTAAGAAGAATATGCAGTATCAAGAGAGGCCTTCTGCATCCTTGAGGTCACTGGATGCAGAAAATGTTTTGAGGGAGTTATAACCTCTAGTGCATATACCTGAAAATCAGTTACAGAGTGCAGATTGTCACTGCCTTTTCTTTTCTTTTTTTTATTGTAATCCAACAGTAATGGTACTGATCATGTGACAATGTGAAAGTGCCTTGTGATGTCTCCTCTATATGCACTAAACCTCTTCTGCATTCTCCTGCTCTCTGCTCTCTCTCTCTCTCTCTTTTTGTACACTGTGTGGATAAACCTTCCTCATTAACTGTGTCTGAAGGTCCTGTAAGTGAAGCCCACACAGGCTGCCTCTGCTCATGAACAGGGCTTAGGTCCCGTGAGAGCATTTTCATCTAGGAAATAAATCGGAGTGGAAGAACCTAATGATAGCTTTTTATGTGAATATAAATATCAATTTATGTTCATTTCATATGTTGATTCAAATTTGTATTTCACTGAAATGCATTCAGCTTACATTTAGCCCTATTTCTTCCAATTAACAATGACTTGCTTGTTTACTCAAGGCTGCTGCCAGTTATTTATTACATTTATTGATTGGCTACATATTACTGTTTTCTTTTTGGCCAGCATACAAGTGGTTTAATTTTTATTTTTCCAACAAATGTGAAAAGGCATGGCAGCATACTTTTCTATTTTATATATGTGTGCTGTACATGTGTGTAAGAATTTCTAAGAATTATTCAGACATTTCATATCCAGTGCGGACTTGTGCAGTTTTGTCGCTAAATGGATACACTGAAGATCTTGAGCATTCATAATGTTGACAGTTAGCCAACTTGTGGGTACGTGTTCTGCATGTATGCTCTGGGTTTCAGTTCTTAGAAAGAGAACAAGAAGAGAGAGAGAGGGACAGGGAGAGAGCAAATGAATTAATGAACAAGCCGCTAGATTAAATCTTTTAAAGCTAGTATATCAGTAGGAACATGTCAACTATTGAAACTTTTTTTTTGTTTGTTTTTTTTGTGAAGCACTGGTTGCATCATGTCATCCTAAAAATCTGAAAAATGACTGTTCCAGTTGGAATGTATTAGGTGTCCTGGCAAGTGAGTGAATATATGTCTTGGTGGAATGGAGGTAACCTTTAAGACGTCTGAAGCTTCTGTAGTGTCTCCTTCAAACAATAACGAAAGGAGACACTGGTATGACAGGGGGGAGTTCATCTGCAGACAACACAGGCCATGACCAATAACCCACAAAACACACCACCAGACATGGGTGAAGGTGCAGTTGAGGTGTTTGCATGTTTTGGATCTGTATCAGTACTAAAGATCTCATCATCTTGAGTCTTTCTCTACTAAAGTTACTGAAATTAGACTGAAGGTGCTGAGATAATACCAGTCAGACATAACACAAATGCTTTGCATAGATTTTTATCATGGTTTCCCTCTTCCCTCTTACAGTTTAAATAATCAAAGTGGATGGATGAGTGGGTGTTCTCGAGAAGTTTTTGACAAAGTGACCAAAAGAACAGAGTTACAGGGAAAGCACCGAGGAGAAGTGGGAGAGGATCATTCAGACACAGCAAAGAGATGTTTGTCCAAGGTCTGCAAACCACGCACAGTCTTTTGCTCTTTGAAAACGATTGACTTATGAATTTGAGCCTCAGAATTCAACACATGCATCGGAAATGAACTCACAGGCAGAAACCGTCTTTGAATTCCCAGTCTGTATCCTGCCTTCCTCTGTGTTGATTTTCCAGTTGTTTTTGAAGAGGTCCCTGGTACAAGAAGGCACACATGTAATTATATTCTTTCAATGTTAGTTTAATCCTTGATTGACTTCTCACATGAATAATTTACCACACTAGCTGGCCTTTGTGAAATTGCTTCCCATGTGTTGCACTGAACTACTATCTGCCCAGAACGTCTTTAGATCAGAGTGCTGAAGTCCTATGCTGTTAAATATGAATATTATACAGTTCTTCAAGTGATTACAGTCTGATAATATGATGGAAATGTGGTTGTGATAATCTGATAAAGCATATGCTTTAACCGGTAAGTGTCCCTTTGATAAAGTCATAGATTGTATGCATGAACTGCACCTGCAAGTAGTGAAGAGAGAGGTAAATCAAAGTGAACAGAACTGGAATTGAATTGAGATGTGTGTTACGCAACCCAGCATTATCACTACTGCTTTAGCTGCACACACACATGCACACACGGACACATGCACGTACACACACCCACACTCTATCGCTTGCACAAAGTTGTGAATCTGTTTGTGTGTCTGGATATATACTCGTGTAAGAGTGTGTGTTTGTGAGAGGATGGTTAATTATATGATAACCTTTAGCTATGATGACAGCAAGGTTTCACGTCTGGAGATTACTGGTCATGAAGTTGAAGCATACAGTGCGACAGAGAGAGAGAACGAGAGAGAGAGCGAGAGAGAGAGAGAGAATGAGTGCTGCTCTTACCTTGTGCTGTATCACATGCACTGCACATTGTAAGCCCATGTAGACATCATGTGTATATTTATGCTGGTTTAGAAACACTAATGACCTATTACCCATATTAACTTATGTTAACTTTGACAGAAATGCTTTGTAAATAAAGACCATCACTTACTAAAATGTCCTCAGTGCTCATAATGGCTAACCAAGTCAGGCTCTAGCCGCTTTTCAACAGATTACTGCCACGTTCAGTAGCACTGATGATGGAAGTTGTCTGTGTGCAGAAAGAAGCCTTACTTCAATCAACCACACAAAGGTCATGCCAGGTGGCTCTGTGTGTCTGAGAGCTTATGAGGAGGTGCTGAGTGTTTGGAGATCTTCATGTCATGTTGCGTCATGGAAGAATGATGTCTGAACCGACTTCTGTATACTGCCATTTGAAATCACATTTACACCGCCTTTGATGCTGAGCATTTGGGACGGGTTTTCAGCGTGATCTGTCCTAAATAGCCAAAAGCTATGTTTTCAGTGCTGCAGAAAATCTGTTTAATACAGCATGCCAAAATATGATGAATAACAGAGAAACACTGGGCTTTCACTTAAATGCACTTAGCCATGAGCTAGCAGAGTATTCTGTGAGGTCACAGCTGCACGCGGAACATTCAAGTTTTTGAGGAACTTTGATCAGTTATGGGGTGTGTGCTAGCTCTACTGAGCACCAAGCCATGACCAGCACAGCTGACAGGAGCATGCATATGGACATGACTCTCTTTTTGAGAGAGAGAAAGAGAGAGAGAGAGAGAGAGAGAGACTTATAGTTTTACAGTATTAGCATTATTTTTGGTTATTCTATTAGTAAAACTCTTACTTTGTTAGTAAAAAACTTTTATGCATTGTGTTTTATGCTTAATTTACACTAGCTGTATTTCGTGCTAAAGAAGCTATCTTACAAGAGAGAGAAAGAGAGACAGAGAGGGATGTTATATAAGATGCTTATGACATGGATTTACATTCTGAACCAGGAATTCTGTTGTTTTCTCTAAAATCGTTCTTCGATTTTTTTTCTTTTGGTCTGAGACATTGTTGTGATAATGACTAACTGAACTGACATTGTTCCGGCTATATTTAGCAGGGGGACAGAGGTTACCATATGACTGTGTGCTAGAAAGGAAATTTTTTTTTCAGTTACACCACTTCTAAAATTCCTGTTTGGGCCTTATTTTCTCACCACAAGTCTGTGGTATGTTTTGTAGTCTTGCACTGACAGGGGGTTTCAATAAATCAGATCTAAATTTGCAGTAGCTTTTCTGTCTCCTGCTTTTTGGAGAATGTTCTTCTCTCACAATTATCCAAGGTAGCAGTCATAAATAGTATAATATCTGCAACTCTTAATGGGTTTGTTTATTTGTTTATTTCAACAAAGCATTAAATCATGTAGTAAAGAACATCAACTTTATTTTTCCATATTTTTGAAGTTTAGTGAAAAAGAAAGAATTAGTTGATGCGAACAGTCTTCCCTGGATTCTCTCTCTCTCTCTCTCTCTCTCTCTCTCTCTCTCTCTCTCTCTCTCTCTCTCTCTGCCTCACTCTCTTACTCTGTCTCTCCCCCTGTGCAGTGGTGCAGTGTTTAGAGAGCTTGCGGTATTAAAGTTGTGGCTGTACAAGAGGCTCTTCATTTTATTGTCCATTTAATTGTTCCATTTTCAGTGTGCCTTCCCTCCTACAGCCCTGACAAAAACCACTTGGTTAAGCCTCATGTCTCGCTTTCCCACATCCTCTTGTCAGAGATGATGCACGTTCCCAAACTCTCTTTCTCTCTCTCAGTCACTCACATACACACACTGTTCACTGTTACTGTGAGAGTGTGTGTGCATGTGTGTGTGTCTGTAGGTGTGTGTGTGTGTGCGTCTGTAGGTGGGTGCGTCCACTCTGTCTCTCTGATGTTGTATAATGCCATGACAGTGCCTCAACTGGATAAGTGCGTTTGAGGATGTTAAGAGATCACCCATTTAGTTAAAGACAGCACCTTTTCCAGCTCAAACACACACACACACACACACACACACATGGTGGAAAATTCCAAAATAATTGTAATCTTTGTTTGAGCACGGGGCTCCTATTCATGCCAGCCTGTCCTGCTGAATCTGATGAATCAGTCTCGCTTTTGGTGGAGAAGGTGAGATGTCTACAGATTTTATTTATTGACTCTGTCTGTGTGTTCATACTAAGTGAGTGAATTGGGCTTTATAACTATACGCTGGATACGTATATGCTTTGAATTTGTGTAAGAGTGAATAATTCTTGTGTGTCTTCTGTCATTATTTGTGTTCATGGAATGTCGTTCTACAGCACTACAGCTTTTTGCAGTACAGTGGTCTATGAGCTGAGCTCAGTCGGGTTTTGTGATAAGACAGAACAGACTAGTCTTTGTGCTGGTAGGCAGGTGTGTTAGTGAATCATTCTCTCTTTCTGTGGTCCCTGTTTCACTCTTTCTCATGAGAGAGATAGAGACAGAGTGTGTGTGTGTTTGTGTGTGTGGCAAGTACTATAGGATACTACAGTCTTGCCCTGTAGGGCAATATGGTGAAAGGCTTCCAACAAAATGCTTTTGTTCAGTTAAAAAATGTATTTACGATACAGTTTCTCATTCTGACTCATATTTTATTTCACTTAAAGAAGTGATGCAAAGTTCCAAAACAGGTCTATATGTGAAATGTGAATCTTACACTCTTCTAATAGCATGTTTTGTTTTCTGTTTTTTCCTCTTTCATTTAAAAAAATAATAGAATCATAGTGCAAATCAGCATTTAGTCATGACCGAATCAAAAACTTGGATTCATTTTTCGTGGATTCATTTTTGGTTTTGTGTCTCTTAAATTAGACTTTGTATGTCTGTTTTTTTTTTGTAGTAGGCGGTCAAACCAATCCAGAACATGTTTCTGAAATGGGTTATGTAGCTGGTTAAATGTCACATAGCACAAATAGTTCACTGAAGGCTGATGTGTGCTGGATGTTTTTTGTACTGCACAGAGATGCAGGGATTACTCTGTGTGCTGTTGTTTGCCTTTGGGTTCTTGTTGAAGCGAGGGATGTTATTGTTTTCACCAAACAGGAACCTAACCATGATAACTTAAGGATAAAATAAAGATAAGATAAAATGAAAAGAAAAAAAAAATCATGAACAAATGCTTGAGATAAAGAAAAAGAATTAGTTCAAAGTAAAACAATTTAGCACATTATTTATATCACTGCTTTTTCCATTCAAGTTTACCCAAGGCTTGCTGTGGTGTTCTGACTGTAGATTCAGCTACCAGAGAAAAACCACTATGTACTCAAGACAGTTGCTTCATTAAGATGGACTGCTCTGATTGGACGGTGGATCAATCTTGGTTTCCTTTTACTTATCTGAGACAGAGCCTCTCCTTTTCAACAGGCTGTAACTGCTGTGTCGCTAGGGAAATGAGTCACTGTTGCCAAGGAAATGGGTTGGTGAGTGGTTAGTTTGAGTTGCAGCTGAAGGTTGACCTTGATGCAAGTGTGTGCACACAGCTTCAAGTGCTTTACTTTTATTCCTTATGAAAAGAGAGCATTCTTGTGCTTTTGCGCAAACTCTGAAATGAATTCCTCTTCTCCTAACACATTCATCAATATTGTCTCCTAAGGTACAAATTTTCTCTGTCTGATAGTTTTTCCCTTTAGGCTCACATACTTTTTTTTTCAAATGGGTACATAGTTGTGTTGTCATGTTCATTATAATAATCAGGGGTTATACATCTTGTACCTCTAGTATTAATGTCCAACATCCACTTTGAAAGAAAGATGTTACTGGAGCCACCAGGTTAGAGGAGTGTATTTAAACTGGACACACCAAACTAAAGCAACATAGACAGAGACGTAGGGAGTGCCCTTTCTCTATTGTATGATGTAGGGTGATATTATAGAAGACTGAATCTCTTGTGTGTACACTAGGGCTTTGGTTTCTGGTAATAATAAGACAATGGCAGAGCACTGGTGATTAATACTGCTCTACAGGTTGCAATACTTAGATTCTACAGTAGGGTACAACGTACAGTAGAGCTTCTATATGCCTCTATATGCCAGTACTGCAGATCTATAGCTTTCCAATTCATGCCTGGCTGTTCATTTAAATAAGTGAGGAAGTAAAGTCAGTAATGGGGAATAGAATCAATGAAAGTAAACAGTGAATTTGAGTCAGAGAGAGAGGGGGGTGCACAAAAAGAGGGAGAAACAGAGAGAGAGAGAGGGAAAGGGATTCTACCTCTTATGTTCTTTAGTCAATGCACTCATCACTTGTTTTAAGCACATTACATGCTGAGTGCATGTGATTTTCATTGTGAACAGGAATCTGGCCTCAGCAGGGTTACCTGTGTGTGTGTGAGTGTTAGAGAAAGAATGAGATAAAGAGAGAGAGCGAGAAAAGCATGAGGGGTTCAGTCATTACAGCTGAGCTAATCATCAACCACATGAGGCTATCTACAGCTCTGTGTGTCTGTGCTGCACTGCTCAGATGTCTTAGTGCACAACCTAACACTTCCCAAGCTATTTTTATTTTTTTTCTTTCAGAAAAGACAAGCCTGTCAAAAAAAGAAAAGTGCCGTGTTTTTTTAAAGCTCATTTTGGTCATACATACAACATATTTGCATGATACACCATTGTTTTTGTTTT
This sequence comes from Chanos chanos, assembly GCF_902362185.1. Lineage (NCBI taxonomy): Eukaryota > Metazoa > Chordata > Actinopteri > Gonorynchiformes > Chanidae > Chanos > Chanos chanos. The sequence goes on along the minus strand of NC_044496.1, from coordinate 7,180,719 downwards.
TGTTGTTGTTTTGTTTTTTTGAGGGGGTAACAGCTCAAAATGTTTTCTGGAGGGAGAGAAGAAGGAGGACAGGGAATGAAAGAGAGAGAGAGAAAGAGAGAGAGAGAGAGAGGAAGGCAGAATTCCTGTGGTTTGGTGGCAGAAGATGAGGGAGGTCCAGGCCAGACCGCTCATACTTTATTCTCCCCAACTCTTTTCTCCCACTCAGCGCTCATACAAACATCTCACTGGGCTGCCTATGTCTGTGTATTAACTGAGTACACTAATGAAATCAGTTCTCTCCTCCCTACTGTACTCACTCAGTCTCAGTCTCTTTCTTATGTTTTGCTCTCTCTCTCTACCGCCTCCCTCCCTTTTTCTCAAAAGAGAAAAAAACCTACATTTTTTCGTGTGCAGAGCCCATATTCTGGATGCAATTAAGACCAGCCCATCATCTCCTCAGTTTCCAGTTCACCCAGTTCAGGGGTGGCACCACCCAGTAGCACGTGAGGTTCCAGAAGGGTGTCAGATCTGTCAGACATTCCTGGCTTTGCGGTTGTGAGACTTGAGCCATTTTTGGGTGATTTCTGTAACCCACTGCGGCAAACACAAGGGTTAACCATCAACAACACTGCAACTCTATACCGTCACATTTGGGGCAAGTACACAACGACTGCTTTCAGTACATTTGCTGGTCTCACAATGAGAGAAAGTCTGGAATTAGAAAACAGTCATACAGAGAGAGAAAGAGAGGGGGGGGGGGGCGAAAAATGAAACTGGTCCAGCAAATCCAGGAACAGAGATGTTTTATCCCCAGGATGAAGAAAAAAATCGATTCAATAAACAGACCTGATGGCATTTAAACAGACAGTAACCAGACCTGATGATGTATTTTGCAATGCACACATAAACAAGGCTGAGTCACTTTTAATCATTGCAAATGACAGCCTCTAATGGAATAAGAGAAGTCACAGACAGGGTCTACAGCCTTGGCCCTGTTGGGTCCGCTCCGACTCCGCAGAGACATTCGATGTAATGTGATCTCAGTGAGTTCCACAGGGTGAACATGTGCGTCACCTTTTGCCTACTGTGGTCTATAAAACGGCAGAGCTATGTTTAATGCCAAATGTAATACTGTCCAGCACTGTTACCTAACTGAGTGTTAGGATGCTAATGTGTAAGATCCCTGCTTATGTGTTTCATTAAATTCGTGACACTACACATCTCAGAGTTAGACCAGTCTGATTACGCTCTATGTCTGAGATTTGGAGAAAACCTTTGAGGTCATTTACTAGTCAAGTAAATATCAAGCAAGAAGAATTCCCTCACAGAGTGGGGAAAAAGACATTGAAAACTTTTATAAGCAGTTCTTGTCAAGTCCATCCACTCTGGCCTCCTAACTGACTATTAAGCGATCCATTCTATTGGAACATAAGACTTCTTTGGTTGTATTGCTGATGTCCCCTGAGGACTTGGCCCAGATCACCTGAGCAATGGGAAGCAGTCATATAATGTCTTTAACATGCATCAGCCATGCATCAGCCATCAATCATTTCAGTGCATTATGTTGAAGTGAACATGCCTCTGTGTGTTTTACAAAAGAGTGCATTTTCATATTTTTGGATATAAGGATATCTATTTCTGTCAGCAGTAATCGAGAAATTAGACGCGCTATTATTTCACCTCTGGGGAATGGTGTGGTTATGGATGTAACGTGGGGTCATGTCGTTCCGGAACATTCTTCCCATGAGACATCATCCAGGATGGGTAGGGGGTCTCACATAGCTATAGGCTTGCTGAGAGTCTTTCTGTAGTGGCCTGTGTACTCTGCATTGTCACACATGAAAAGGTGGTTGAAATCCTTTTTTTTTTTTTTGTATCATCGAAATGGCCCCTCAGTCAAAGTGGCACACCCTTCCTCTAATATGTACAAAGCCTGCTGCTTCATCTTTATCACACTTGAAGCTGCATAATGTTATTGCTTAATGTGAGACTCTTGAGGAAGGAAACAATATCCATAAGTACATAAACAGTCTGTATCCACAACAACCAGTCAAAGCACAAGCTATGCCAGCAATTCTCAACTCTAGTCTTGGGAGCCCACTGTCCTACACGTCTATGTTTTAACTCAGGACTGACATGCTTAATCCCACTGATCACTTAATCATCAAGCCCTTGATTAGCTCAGTTAACTGTGATAGTGAAGAGTTAAAACAAAGATTTGCAGGACAGTGGGCCCTCTAGGACTGGAGTTGAGAATCACTGGGCTTTCCTTAGAACTGCAGTGATGCCTGCTCAGCTGATATGACTCAGTATGTGATATACAGCAGGTTTATTGGCCTCCGAGGCTTGATTTGAAAACCTGTGATTTAGGTTTTGTAGCACACCTGCAGTTTATATATAATCAACCACCATAGAAGGCAAAAACATTCATATCGTGTTTAATCTTAAAACGGGGGCCTCCTAAGGATGAGCTGTATGTGAAAGCTCTCTGAGTGATCTTTAGTTATGTGTATCTGCTTTGCCCATTGATCCTGTGAAATACGGATACGTTTTGTAGACACGTAGTCTGCAGCTGCAAAGGAGTAATGTCTTACTGCTTTCTTCACTCATATACTTGAGCGGATGTCAATGTAAATGTTGGAATCGTAGCTCTCTGTATATATGGTACCACATTCTCTCTGTACATTCTCCTACTCTATTTTGAACCACAGCATGAAGATCTCCTGTGTGGCATAGGTGTGTTGAGTAATTCCATCCCCACACAGAATTGTTTTGGCATACCTCATATGTATATATATATATATGCAGTTTTACCAAATATATAGAGGTTCTTTAGTGGTGTGGTTTACATTTTCCTTTTCTTATTCACTGGATGAAGTGTCTGGTTTGTATAGATACTGTCATACGTCTGCAGGGTGTAATCCTTCAGGAGAGCAACAAGGCAAATGGAGCATCTATCTCTGACTCAAACCCATCTGTTACCCCACTACAATTAGAGGAGTGTTTCATAAAAATTGTATTCCTTTGTGAGAGGGTAATCCACTCAGCCCTCTTACTGCAGGTCTGCTCCAGTAAACCACCCTGCTACAAAAAAGAGGTTAAGGGGAGGGGGAATTGGAGCAGGAATGGGTTTGGCAGATGGGACTTGGACAATGTGTGCTGAGAGTATAAAGGCCTTGGAATGAGATTCCACAGCCTTAAACCAAGAGATATTACTACACAGATGAAATTGCCGTAGACGCACGTCTCTGATGGAAATGTAATCTGTGGATTTTCAGGCTGTGGCCTGACATTAGGTTGAGTCAATGCAACATGTGAAAGTTTTTTTCTTTGAAAAGCATTGCTGTGTCAGACAGTGTTGTACATGCCTCATCAGATAACTGTGGCTGTATCTTCTGATCACAACATGAGGACAGTGTTCGTGTGAGGCAATGTGATATCTTTAGGGGTTAAGAGGACTTGATGAGTTTTTCATGATACCGCACCCTGATAAATAAACATCCTGTTATAGAACATGATGGTCGTTCTAGGCCATGTCAGTTTTCGGTGAGTTGACAGGTGACTTAAAAAAAATTCTGGACATTGGTAAACATAATCAGAATTCCTTAATTTTAGTAATGGGAAATCAATTTTCATGATAATAGATTGCTCAGAGCAATTAGAATCATTCTCTAGTTGCTCTCCAGTTCAAAAACAGACTCTGTACAAAAACTGTGTACATCTGTATCAGACCTTGTCCAATGTAAAAATGTACAGACTGATCTTCTAAACGTTTATGGACTTTTTTTTTTTTTTATAGATTTCTTTACTTAACATTTATTGCTCAGTTGTGTGGATTTTGTTGTCCATATGCCAAACTGTGGCTGTGGAAAGTGGACACACACTTTGCTTTCAGAGATAGGGAAGATAGGGTTACAGATCCACCCACAACGAAAAGCACTGGAGTTCCCCAGTGAAGGAACACCACTGGCTGCTGTTACAGCTCCCATTGTCTTTATTTCCTAAAGATAACATTGTCTTTGTGTCATTAAGTTGATTTGCAGAATATATATTTCCTCTAAAGGTTTAGGCAAACTCTACAGGACACGGTGCGAGCATCAACATCAAAGGAAAGCCGTCCTTTTGTTTTTTCATAGGTTTAGTAAATTAGAAACAGCATCCGTCAACTGTGCTTTATATGCAGAGTGCCATTTGGGTTGTGGGAACATATACATGAATCTTGGAAAGAATATATTTTTTTCTAATTGCTGCCTTTACATATTTTTTACATTTACATTTATTCATTTTTTAATCTTGTTTAATATTTTCTTTATTGCGTAGCCTAGACCAGGCATACTCCATTACATATTTGCTCATGGGAAGTTCATCCTCCTTAGAGATAATATAGAAATGGATTAAAAAAAAAAAACTTGGTTTGTTGTACACACATGGACCATATGGCCCCCAGTGCAGGACTGGCCGGACTAACTGCTTTATTACCCAATGGAAAATTCTTTCTTAGGTTACTAGTGCTCAAACTCCACCAGCAACACCGTGGCGTAATGAGGCATTTTTCTGAACGTATACACCGAAAATCAGCTGTATAACACATAAGTGGCTGCAGTAAACATATTCACAAACAACACAAAAAATTATAAATCATCATTGAAGCATTACATAAGAAGGAGTGATATCAAAAACATTGGTCTAAGTCTAGTTAAGGCTGTTCGGGGTTCAAGGTTAAGGGTGTAATAACGTTTTTTTCCCCCCCCTCCCATGTGTTCATTTGTTGCGTTGTAGTGAGCAGCCATTTTGGCTCTGAGGGAGCCCAGTGTGGTTTGGCTGACTCTTAATCGCAGCAACAGTAGTGCTGGTTAAGTCTGACCTAAGGCAAACTACTATGCCAGCAAGCTTATGAAACCAAAAAAAGGGATGTGGCTGATGCTCTGACAGGAAATGATCACTGTTGTTGTTTTTTCATTTCTTTACATAATGTGGACAACAAGTTGAGTTTTTATTTGATTCCGTTCTATTCTATTCCGTTCTATTACTGACATATTCTAACCGGCCAGACGCCAGTGTTCATACTAAATTCATATCTCTCTGTAGAGATTATGTAGACTGCATTTTTGCTGAGCAAGTCTGAGAGGTGTATCGGCATGTACTTCTTTTAGATAGAGCAGAGGTTACTGTTACTTTCACTTCCTTGATCCTTTGCCTGCAGTTATTCTGTTCTTTCCCCTTTGCTCCTCAGGGATAAGAGGAGACCCCCACCCCTCCACCCCCCATGTGTCATAGTGGTTTGTGGAAGTGATTGTAAGGATAATATGAGAGTGGAGATGTGGTTTCCGTTCAAGCACAGGCCTGAAATACAGCTTGAGCCTGCACTTCCTGTGTTTATCATAAACAGCCTTGCAAATGAGCCCAAAACAGCCTCAGATAGCATCCTGTTAATCTAATTACCTGTCTCTCTCCTTCTCATTCTCCCTCACTCTCTCCCTTTCCCTCTCTACCTCTCTCTCTCTCTCTCTCTTTTCTTTCTCATATTCCCCATCACTCTCCCCCTTTCTCTCTCTCTCTCATCAGCAGAAAATGGCTAATTTAATACCACTTGTTTGGCCAGAGGGTGGTTAGGAGGAGGAGAGGGAGGAATAGTTAATGTAATTAGCCTGCTACATTGCTGTACATATTTCTGAACACTGGGAGGCACAGATACGTAATGGCCTTGACAGCTGGTCAGGGGTCAGTTTACATATTTGAATAGAAATTAATTTAAATAGAATATTAATTTTTTTCCCATCAGAATAATACCAACTCTGACACTTTATTGTGGTATGGAGTGACTTATGTCAACTCTGAGGTTAGAACAATGGATAGTCTTGTTTTGGGGTCCGTCGAGTGAGACGCGGCTGGTGTGGTTTTACTCTCGGGCGTTGGCCACTGTCCTCGAGGTAGGCAATGCGATTACGCGATTAAAAAAAACTTCAAAGAGCAGTGAGTAGAATTGAATCTGCTGTGAGCATCATTAATGTGCCTGGTGATGACTTAGGAGAGACAGAATGGGAGATAAGAAATAGGAAAGCAGTCTTTAGTGAAACAGATGCAGATGAAAGAATGAGGCGCTAACAGGTATAAACCGCAAATTTCTAAATTCATTTTGTTAAGTGAGGCTGAGGAACAGACCCTTTTGTGCAGTGTTGTAAGGCTGCTTAGAAAGCTACATAAAGGCAGTAGAAACCAGGACGGCCAACCCCTCCGGTCCCATACAGATCCCAGTTTTGGAAACCCATCATTTGCTACACATTAGTTTTTGTTTGTTTGTTTGTTTGATATGAACTCCCACGTTCAAATATCATGTTGGCCACATGGTCATGTTTAACAGATAAAGGAAATATTTATCAACAGTTCTGTTATTTGCTGAATTACATTACAAATGACTCCAACTCAAGAGGTTTCAAATGTACAGTGAAGTATATGGTATGTTTACCGAGTGTTTAATGTGCCCTAATGTGACTAAGGCTTGACTAGATGTTAGAGCTCTGCCCACCAGCTTTTCATGGCTATTCACCCTTTTGTCATCCTCGAAACAGCTGAGTAAGCGTTGTTACAAAGGTGTTAATCTTGTCCTATCATGCAACTGGGCCACTTCTCCTTACTGTTTTGTTTCTCATTTTGTAGCCTGAAGCAAATACACTAATACACTATAAAACATATACAAGACTGGCCCAGTGCACTTCGGTGCACCCTCTGGTTGTGAGCTTTCTCTTGCTCTCTTTGTCACTCATTTGAAGTGAGTAGATTACTAGTACCATCTCTCTCTCTCTACTGTATGCTTGTAACGTTGTTAATACCTCAGTTTTTTTTTTAGCAACTTTAGAAGAAACACGTACAAACAAAGGAGCCATGATAGAGACCTGGAACAGGACTCTGTCATTCGTATACCTCAGATACATTTAAAGCCGGTTCTGCTCATGACCAGTCAGCCTTTTACTGTAGACCTAAGACTTTATGTACTGCTGCGTAATGGAGATACCAAATGCACTAGTCAACAAATCTAAACATAATATTTCATTCTTTATTCTTTCAAGTTGATTCATCAAAGGCATTCAGAAGACATTTATGTGTGTTCAGTGTCAGCAGAGGATCTTGCTTTGGTTTTCTATAAATAAAAAAGGCATTGTTGGTTTTACCAAATGTCTGGCCAATAGCTTTTATGTAAGAAATAGGCTTAATTCTATTGGCAAATGTAGATTCCATAGCATGTCGTCATAACTGACCACACCATTACACAGCATTTTGGCAGGGGTGTGGTAATGACCTGTGTGAAGTTATTGTTCAACCAGAACTCTTATTTTTAAAAGGTGACTCACACTTGAAAAAGCAGACAGACTCATTTTTTTCCACACAGAGAACGTTTTCAGGTCCACAACAGCCAGAACCAGACAGTGACTGATTCAGTTTGACTGGTCCAGACCACAAGTAGTCAATTATGACCCGCTGGACTCATTTTCCTGAGAAGTTTCCTGTCTCACTACTAGCTACCAAGACTTTCTTTTGTTTCATCCGTCTCAAGAAACGACATTGTTCTGTGGAGAGGTAGTGAACACGTTTTACCAGCATGAGGTTTCAGTCAGTGATGCTGCAACACACAGATAGCCTACATTTATATGAGCCCGAGTTACATTTTGCTTTACATCTTTGTGATGTTTGTTTGTGGTGCTGTTATATTCTGTGTTGGGTTGATTTCAGTACAGTTGGGTTGACTGGGTTGCTCAAGCTGAATTTTGGTTTACTGGGTTTGATTTTGTCGTGTTGTTCACTTGGGTTTGTATTGGGGGTTATGTGTGCAGTTGTGTTGTGCGTTGAACAGCACTCTGTTGTGTTGTGTTGAGCTGTGCTATTCCAGGAATTGAAGATGATTCTTATTGGGGATATGTTGGCTCCCAGCACCCCCCTCCCCTCCCCTCCCTACCGCCACCTCCCACTCCAAACCCCCTGTGTTTATTGCCTTGCTTTTAGACGGAAAGGCCAGTCAGACAAAGCAAGGCAGTTAGTACCATTCATCACAGCAGTTAGAGACCGGAGTCTATTCACTCTCCATTCACTCTCTCTCTCAACACCATCGCAGCATTGCTCTGCAGCCGAGAGTCCGATCCGCTGCTTCTGTACTTTACCATGGCAACTTTAGAATTAGAGCATAAAGGCCTGGCAGCCACAGCACGGTAATATCTCTCTCTTGTTTCACTGAACGAGGGACCGATTGCATTTTCATGGCGAGGGCTTCAGGATGTCTCTTTGGTGCATTTTTTTCCCGGCGTCTGATCTGTTTTGTGTCATTTTATGTGTCTGTTGCTTTGTGTTGTGTGGAACTGTCCATCTGCGCTGTCCTCTAGGTCACTTTGTGTCTGTTTTCAGGTCACCGTCTCTCTCTTTCCCTCCTTTCTGTTCTGCGTTGGCCAAGTTCTAGCACTGGAATGCGCAAGACTATTCTTCTTGGTCTTTACATGTGCATTTTTGGGAGCTGTTTAAACTCTCACAGACAACATCATAAACCCTCATATGACTAGTGTGACAAATGCATTCCAGTGAAATTATACAGAAAAAAAAAGTTTTGCCACAGATCACAGCTGCAATTGTATTTTGTGTTGCATGATAAAATGGATTAGTAATTCTAAACAAGTGCTATTTTTGGAAACGTTCTAATTCCCCAAACCATAGACATTAACCGTCTTATTGTACTATTGCTTTGTTTAAAAATATAGTCAATGTAATTGAATAGATGTTTCTGCATTAAGAGAAGCCTTTCCATTGTGTAGGTTTGTGATCCCCTATGCCTTTAGCTCTATCTCTGACCACTTTTCTGGAGTGTTGTTTCTCCCTGCTCTATTGTATACAGTTTTATTGGTTCCTGTCTGAGCTTAAAGCTACTCAGTTGTCTCATCTCGTTTTAGCGGCATCTCATCTCAGGCTCCTGTTTCTCTAATTCTGTGTTATCAAAGCTGTGGTGTGTAATTCTAGGATCTTGTTAGCTTTAGATATTTTCTCATTGGTGTCTCAGACTGTGTGTCAATCATCGTTCATCTCCAGCTTTAATGTTAGACTTTAAGCAACTGCTGTCGCACAAGCATTAGCGCGGTGCTTACATTTTGTAATTGATTTTTGTTGTTGTTGTTGTTGTTGTTATCCAGGGTCTCTCACAAAAGAAGTGTTTCAGAAGTGTCAAAAGTTCCTGTCTCGTTTTTTCTCAAGTTCTCATTTTTACTTATCTACAGAAAATCTTTCATTTCTCCTGTCACTTATTTCATTTTCACTGTTTACTGTGGCCTTCCACATCAGGGGACAGTCCACCTGATTCTGAAGATGGGGCCCCCATGCCTTAGAGAGGCTAGGGTGAACAGCATTTGTAGGAGAGGGGGGTGGCAGTAGTTTGTGGTAAAATGAGCAAGGAGTATCTGGCTTTTTGATTGAAGTCATTTCCTTCACACAAACTATAGTCTCTGTGTGTCTGTTCAGCCCTGTCCCCCACCCTGTTTTCTGGGTGGAACTTCCTATGGCTTCAAGTGACAAGATGCCATGATCATCTAAAACACACACACACACACACACACACACACACACACACACACACACACACTTCCTTTCATAGTAGACCCTTGCTCTAGCCCCCTCCCATTTCTGTTTGCACAGCTTCTCTCAATCTGTTTCACTGAAGACAGTGTAGCATCTGTTGGTGTGCGTGATTGTGTTTCCATGTGTCTGTATGTGTGCAAGTTTGTATGGGTGCTTTCATACATATGTGTGTGTGTGTGTGTGTGTGTGTGTGTATGTGTGTGTGTATGTGTGTGTGTGTCTGTATGTTACTGCTGTGAGCTTGCCTGAGTGTGTTGAGTTTGTTTGTGTTTTTAATGTGTGGCAGTAGAAATATATGTACATGTCAAAGTGCTCAGCCATCACTTTCTATGTTTGTTCCTTGCCATTCACAATAAACACTACAGCTGACCCCTCTGCCTCTCTGTGAACACACAGCCTAGCAAACACACTCTCTCTCTCTCTCTCTCTCTCTCTCTCTCTCTCCTCTGCTTCATCTCTGTCTGGGTTTTTCCAGCCTCTTTTATGACTCTGAGCATCTGCTCCAGGTGCCACAGTGAGATCAAACAAGAAGCTCTGCCATTTTCCATGCACTTAACAAATCTCTGAAATTACCTTTCTATTTACCAGCCAGTATATTCACAATCTATATCCAGCACTCATCTTTTCCTTGGTAGACTGCTACACGCACACGCACGCGCACACACACACAAACACACACACATGCCCTCTTATGTTATGGTCGTAGATCAGTCTTGAGGTTGGCTCTTTATTACTGAGTTTGTTGGGATTTGATTATTCACAAAGACAAAAGACCTGCTCCCTTTATGCTTTGTTCGATAAACAACAGAACAAGTAATATTTGTTTGTGTGTGTGTGTGTGTGTGTGTGTGTGTGTGTGTGTGTGTGTGTGTGCGTGTACGCACGCATGTTCCAAGCTCTTTAATCACTCCTTATTCATAGGTTTGTAAATACAACATGGCATCTCTCACTCTGCAAACTTGCTACATGCTAATTATGTTGATAACTGAACTGGCTTTTCATTCATGTTCCACTTGATGTATTTGTCAGTACGGTTTGGCTTGTACACAACGCCTCTTAAGAAAATAAAGAAAAGTTTAGAATTTGTTTCTTTCAGAGACAGTCTGAGACTGTATGAGTGTGCCAGATCACTGCATTCATTTTCTATCATAAAACATATGGCATGTGTATTCAAGATATATATATATATATCAGTGTTAATCTCTTAACCATCAACTAGGCCTGCTTGACGTTTTCTTTTGTTCTCTGTCTTTTGTAATTGGTGTCTCATAAGAAGTAATTGTGCTATTCCTGTAGACGTGATTACATAAGGATTGGAGGGCCTTTGTGACAGATTGATAGGCTACACGCTCTGCTGGCCTTTCACCCTAGAGGCCTGATTGGTTTTATTGAAGAGAATGGGACGGAGTTGGCTTTTCCTTTGTGGTGAAAGTCGTGTAGGCCAGAGACTGGCCCTCATTGACTCTGAGTGAATAGGCTACTCCATGGAGATGTTCTTCATTAGCAAGCCAGATCGTCATCAGCATTTTTTTCTTTCTCCAAACTCTGGCAGTGCACAGATAAATACAATCAGTGTTTGGGCAGTCGTGGGAACCGCTGCAGCATTGAGGGCTCATTCCCTTCAGAATAAGTTCATTTTGGTTTTCAGACATTTTATATTTTCTATTAAGTGATTTATGGAATATCTGTATATCAGCACAAGGAATACAGATCATTAAATGTTTAAAAGACTCTCTCTCTGTGTGTGTGTGTGTGTGTGTGTGTGTGTGTGTGTGTGTGTGTGTGTCTGTGTGTGTTTGTGTGCGCATGCACATGTGTGTGAGAGAGAGATTGTATATGTAGACAGAGCAAGTTTTATGACCTGTTAACAAAAGAAAGTGCTTCAAGACCCTTCCCCCACAAATGAGGCACACACAACTACCTCTCTGTCTCTCTCTCCCTTTTTTTTCCACCTGTGTGGGTGTTGGGTTAATGTAAATGTAATATCTTTTTGTTAATATTGTTCTTTCTCCCTCTTTCTCTCACCCTATAGCCTACCTCTCACAGGCTGAGACTCTGTGGACTACCTAAGGAGCTGTAAATTAGGATTCCAGGAACTGCAAGTCAAGCCTTACTTATGGGAAGCCCCGAATCCTTGAGGAGTCCTTGACGACCAAACGGACCTCCTTAACACTTCCCTCCTCCAGCCGCCAGCTGTCCCGAACACCCTCCCATCCTTACACTAAATAAAAAAAACCTTTAACCATTAAGCCTGGAGCATCCCAGTTGGAAGTTTCTGCCTGCCAACACAAAAACAGATAAAGAGACTGAGAGGGACAGGGGGAGAGAGACATAAAAAAAAAAGATTACCACAATGTCCCGAAGTTCGGCCCTTGCTAAAAAGCCAAACTGTGTCTGAAGTGATAAGCACTCCAGCTTACTTTGTCTCAGTGGAAATGCCTGCATAGTTTCTTTCTTGTTGTGTTGAGGAGAGAGACTGAGAGAGAGAGAAAGAAAGAGAGAGAGAGAGAGAGAGAGAGTGAGATCTTGGGTGTCTCTTTTGTATTCATTACTCCACCGGTTACTTCAGTGGTGACATCTGTGAGGAGTGGACGCCATGCCTGCCAAAGGAAAGTACCTGCTAAATGAACGGGAGCAGAGACTAGAGGCACTCTACCGGAAGTTTTCCTGCATCAGTCAGTACCAGCCACTGGTTCTGCTCCTGGGTCTCTCCACTCTGACCTGTGCCAGCTTCCTCATCATCTTTTTTTCTCTACAACTGGTAAGAATCTGAAGACTTCTGTATTAATGTTTATTGTGATATTTATGTATTCCAGCACTTTGGATGTGAGATGACACATGTAGGGCATGAATAAACTGCAGATTGCCAGCTTTACTCTGGAAGAACTTTCATCCACACGGCATGAAATCGTTTTGAAATCACGGCGCATTCTGTATATGTGTATGTGTATTCCCCATATGTGTATTCTTAGACTGCCAAAAATAACTTAAAACAGCATTTTATATGATGTCAATCATGTTTAATTGCTCGGTGACATCAGTTTGACATGTAATGAATGCGTGTCATATATTGATCACCAAAAGCCGGGTACTGTCCATAGTGATGCTCCAGCAGACCTGTACGTCTGCCATCTTGTTTGTGTTTTTTTCCCTTATGGCCTTACCTTCAGAATGTTAAATGTTTAAATCTGGTGACTCATTTTGTTAGTCAAATTCTGTCCACTGTATTCGGCCCTAAGGAACCTCTTGATTGCTGTAGCTTTTGTTAAGGGTCGTTATCTTAGAGATGAAGTGCTGTCCAGTGAATATAGCGACTTTTAGTTGTTTCTGAGCAGGCAAGATATTTCTGGTAACTTCAGAAGTCAGCTGTCATCTGTCCGCAGTATCATCCTCACTGATGACAAGTGAACCAAGTCCAGGGCAGCTGTACATCCCCAAACCATAACCCCGCCCTCATAAGCCCTCACACACATGTGGTGTCAATTGCATCATCAGCAGTTCTTTTTTCCTCCATACCATCCTTATACAATGTCCTTTTTTTTAACTGTATGCTACGAATCTTTTTTTACCTCTCTCTGTTCATAGAACTCTTCAGGCTTGTAGCGAATTTGTATCACTTCACGTTCTTAAAGTTTTTGAAGTGATTAGCGTCTTACGGGGCACTCTCTGAATTTTTGTAGTCAAACTCTTCTGAATAATGTAGACAAACCTGACAACATCTAAATCTACGTTCTGAATTGTGTTTCTCATCTGTTGGACTGTTCAACGTTGAAAGTGCTCTTAGGTCATCCATTATCCATCACAGAGGTCTTTCTTGGTCTATCAGGCAGTTTTGCCATACCTGAGCTCACCAGTGCTGTCTTTCTTTTTAAATGATGTTCCAAGCGGTTGTTTTGTTTTCATACCTAAAACATTTGACTGTTTTCTCCACTTGATCTATTCAGATTTTTCTGCTCTATGATTTTCCTGACTGACTGTCACTTATATGCTTTCATGCTGTCAAAAAATTTAAGTTTCAAGTTTAAGTTTATTTAGAGCCCAATATCACTGTTTACAGTCTCAAAGGGCTTTACATGCCCACAGGATTACAACAAAACAGAGCAGGGTGGCACCCCCTGACTTGATCCTCATAGCGGGCAAGAAAAAACTCCTCAAAAAAACCCAGACGCTAGGGAAAAATAGGAGAAATCTTGAGAAGGACCACAAAGAGAGGAGACCCCTTCTAGGCCAGCCAGGCGTGCAGTAGGTGCCAGCCCAGAGGGCAAACAGAAATGTTTATAAAAATATGACAAAGCCCTGTTATACATAACATTCATGCATGTTGCTTGCTTATACATCCTTAGGATATATATAAGGGGATTTCCAGCTTACGATGAATTGGACTTACAACTCCAATATATATCTGTGCTAATCCAGTTTAATGCATTTATACTTATTTGCTCTCACACACACCACCACAGTCTGACACTATCAAAGTGCCTTTATGTGTGACCTTGCATGACATGAGATTTGATCTGCATGTCCTCTGTGTGAATAAAGGACTGAGATGGGCTAACATCACTGTGATGATTGGACTGAGAGAGCCTATTTATTCAGAGGGAACAGCAGGTCTTCCTCACACTGACTTTGGAGAAAATGATGCATGATGTTACAAGAGGGTTTGTGTTATTGGAATGTTACTGGAGCTTTTTTGGAGAAGAGGCAACGTCTTCAATAGACAAAGAGATGACGACCTTGGCTGTTATCATTGGCACACAGAGTCACACTTTCCCCTGTCAGGTATTCAAAGTAAACAGTCTTTGCTGTCTCCATGTCCATCTGAAAAGCACCTCTGTGATCTCTGAGGGAAATATGAGAAAAAAAAAAAAAAAACTTTCCTGCCATTGTATTTTGCTGTTATTCCATTGTCTCTCTCCTCTTTTCCTCTCTCCTTCCCTCCCTCTCTCTCTTTCTCTTCTCTCTCTCACACTCACGCCCTCACTCGCTCGCACACATTTACACACACACACACACTTGTACATGTCTGCTCTTCCGTTATCATACAATGGCTATGCACTGACACAATGTCCAGGAATGGAGAAGAGCCCAGACAGAATACTTTCCCCTTTAGCTCTTGCGTAACTCTTTTGTTCCCTGCAGTGACTCAGTTGTTAAGCTTAATAGTTTAATAAAGTCTCTGTGAATTCTGTCTGTAAGAGGATTTCTGTGTTTTAGCTTTCCTTTTGTAACCAACAGATGGGTTATGAATTGCAGTAGGGAGGGCGGATTCAGCGCTTGGTTGATAGGTAGATAAACACATTAAGATGCAGCTGGAATTGCAGCCTGCATATGGAGGGCTTTATTTTGGCAGAGAAAGTAGTCTCACTGTCTTTGCTTTACATAAGAGATGCCTCCCATTTATGAGAGATGGCTAGAGGATTTGTGGGTGTAAGACTTGTTTTTTTTTTTTTTTTTTATGGCACTGTATACCTGTGCCCCTTCTATAGGTACAAGGGAACGTTTGTCAACAGTGACCTGTATGACAATGTCAAACAGCACGTGACATTCTGTATGAATGAAGATGGGAAGCATGACTAACCTGGAAGCACTGTTGCTTTACAGCTTATGACTACAAACAGCACATTGAATTTATGGTTTACGATTGTTAAAAAGAGGAGTCGCTTTGATTTTAACACTGTACCATAAATAAAAAAAAAAAACCCTTTTCCGTAGGACTTTGTTTATCTCAAATCGCTGAGAGGCCTATAACCAGATCAAAATGTGTAATAAAATTGTTATGATGTTTTGGGTTTTTTTTGGAAGTGCAGTCATTTGATTATCTTGATTCATAAAGTGTGATCGACTACAGGCCTTCAGCAGTTTCAGCGCAAATATTTATTACCTTTCACAAGAAATTGTCAGTTTATTTCTGTTCCTAAATGGAAAAGGAATCATTTTGTTATCTAACCACACAGGTTTCGATCTACCTAAAGCCTATGGCAGTTTAAAAATGTATGCACAATTCAGTCAGTCAATCAGTCCACTTCTGTTAAGCTAAAAGAAAATAAGCATGTCATAAATGTATCAATTACATGGCGTATATAGAGTCACTTTTATAGCTAAAGTAATATTGCGCTCTCACAGAGTTGTGGTAAAAGAGACGCTAACACAGTTAAGTCATATGTAATCTTCCAGCCAAATATAATGAGGCAAACTGGCGCCTGAAGCTAGTGTTCATTTCTTGAAGTCTTGAACTTCGCTTACAAAAGCCTTCATTTAAATGTAATAGTTTATAGCAGTAATCATTTACATGCGAAAAGGAATTGGGTTTTGTGCAGTATTTTTGCCTATACATGCAAAATAGTGTTCTTTGTTGTTCTCCCCAGCCCTCTAGTCTCCAGTCAGTTTCTTCATGGTGGTGAGCTGTTTCTGTGTGACTTAGAAGAAGACATTGTAGAGTTCTCAGTGTTTATGAGTCTGACCATTGTTTGTCTGTGTGGGATGTTCTCTTCCATTGAATATTTTGGTAATAGACATTTCAGTCTAGAGCTGAGCAAAATCTAATTTAATTAGGAATCGCTCCAAGCTTATGCACCAGTTGCAAGTCATACAAGTTCCATACACGGAAGCATCCTCCGAATATTTGAGTGAGTGAGTGGGTGAGTGAGTGAGAGAGAAAGGAGAAAGAAAGATTAAGACTCACTGACTGACTGAGTACAGCAGAGAGGAGAGAACCGAATGAGAATGAGAGTGTGTGTGTATGGGTGTGAGAGAGAAGGAATGTGTGTGTGTGTGTGTGTGTGTGTGTGTGTGTGTGTGTGTGTGTGTGTGTGTGTGTGTATGTTTGTGCATGCGCGTGCATGCATACGTGCATGTGTGTGTGTATCAGTGTGTGTGTGTATGTGTGTTAGGGATGGTATAGAGTTGTAAACTCCTTTTTACATTCTTCAAATGGCCCACAGCATCTGAATGAACAGTTGAAGGAGATGAAGGTGCAGAATGAAGGCTCTTGCCCTTTCTGCTACCATGGCAACTAACATGCTCTTTAGAAAATTCTCAGTGATGTAGTCAATTTCTTGGAAAGAGCAGCTGCCTTCACATTTTGTCAAGAACATGTTGATGTTTAGGGCAAAAAGGCCTGACTTTGTGAAAGAGCCATTTTGATAAATGTCATATTCAGACTCGAGTTGCAGCAATGTCTATGTGTGTGAACTGAATGTAGTTACATGTTTCTTAGTACAGTGTATTAGCTAAATATTACATCTACAGTTGTATTTTTAATAAAACAACACACCTTGTGTCACGGTGCCAAGGGGCGTGTATGTGTGTATGTGTTAATCGTCTGCTACATCAATCTTTGTTTCAGAGAGCTGAGGACCACAGCGTGTTTGTGGGTGTGGTGAGTGGCAGTCTGTGTTTGTTTCTGGCCGTGTTTGTACTGGTGTGTACGGAGACTCTGCCCCAGCGCTGGAGAACCCTGCTGGGAGTTGCAGTTTGGGTCACACACCTTACCATGGGCTTCACCTTCATCTTCTGCGGAGGACAAATCCAAGCTTGGGACCAGGTATGCCAACTCTCACACACACAATTTTTAAAATTTACAGAGCCATGGAACACTCTTACCACCCCATTAACCTTTTTTGGGATCTTTATTTTTTGTTGTATTTTTTTGTCTTTGACTACTGAAGGTGTGTCAGCTTTGTAACCAAAAACATTTGGAAATTTTTAAACTCAAAAATGGAAGCTCAGCTTATGTTTATTATATTATTGGGATATTGACTTGGCTGCAATTAAAGGGGAATTTTGCTCTTGTTGACACATGGGTCCATTTAGACTATTGCTTTCTTGTAATTAAATCGTCAAAGCTGTTTTTCTGATCCGCTACTTTAATAGACCAATACGTATGATTGTTTTGTTGTTTACATTTTGATAATTAATAAATATATCAGTATACTTATATCAGTATATCAGTATACTAGTGAAAATAGCTTTGTATCCTGTTTTGAAGATTACTTGTATAAGATGCTTCTTAATCCTTAGTCCAGTGAGACCAGAAGAGAACTGCCTCAACATGGTCAGTAATCACATAGAAAACCCTGCGCTGAGAAGCAGTAGATTTTATTTGTTGTTGTTTGTTTGTTTGTTTCTATCTGTTAGATTTTTTTTATTCGGAGACACACTGTGGACACGTGTTACTGACAATGGATAGCAAAGTAAATGCATCCATGTAGTTTTCAGTGTGTTTTAGGTTGTCATGGACAATGTACACGTTTGATGAAAAAAGAAAAAAAAAGAAGAAGAAAAGAAAAACTAAAAATCCAAGTAATTGTTGAAAAAGGAAAACATGTCGTGCACTTAAATGACAATGTGCTTAAATCTCTCTCTCTCTCTCTCTCTCTCTCTCTCTCTCTTTCTCTCTCCCTCCCCCCTCTCTCTCTTTTCCTTCCACTCTTTTCCATTCTCTCTCTCCCTGCAGGTGCCATTCTTTCTTTTCATCATTATCAGTGTTTTCACCATGCTGCCGTTTCGGATGTCCTATGCAGTCATTCTCAGTGTGGTTACCTCCCTCTCACATATCATCACCTTAACACTTTACCTCACTGTCATAAGCCACGTCCGGAGACCCCACCTGGCCAGTCAGGTACAGTTCCACTTCACTCCTAACCTGACTTGTATGCCATACATCTTATCATTTAAGGAAAAAATTCCTTTTCATTTTCTTAGTTTCAAATCAGCTGAATTAAACTCTTTGCCCCAACTTTACTTAGATTAGCTTTCATCGATTTATGCATTTTGCTGTTATTTCACTGTACAGCAATTTCTCACCTTTCAATATAAATCAATTGTGATGTTAAATGTGTTTTTTTTTTCATTGCTTGGAAATTATTTTAAACAGTTCAGAAATTATTCTGAAATGTCAGATGGTTTCTTCACTCAATATAATTTGTCATCTCCCCTAGTTGCTGTCCAATGTGGTGGTATTCTTATGTGGCAGTGTGGTGGGGGCCTTCCATAAAGTACTGATGGAGCGAGCTCTACGGCAAAGCTTCCAAGACACGCTGAGCTGCATGGGCATCCGCATGAAACTGGAGATTGAGAAGAGACAACAGGTCAGCATCTGCCTCAAATAACTGCCATACAGTCTGTTTGGTTTTCAGAAAACAGATTGGTTGTCAGTGCTCAGTTTGTTGGTCAACCCAAAGCAGTCAAGTGTCTGTTAGTCTGTCTGTGATGTCTGTTTCTCTATCTGCATCTGTCTGTCTAACTTGGGAGTGTTGTTCCATGTCTTTGGTGTGTTGGATTTCATGGATTTTTTTTAAGTGCTCACTTTATTAAAACTTGATTTATTACAGTATTATGTTTAGAACAAATTGTTTCATCTTAAAATCTGCAGTGGCTGTAGAGACCATTAAAAAAAAAAACACATTGTCCCAAACTAAATTAATATCTCAGTATCTGAGGAATAGTTTTAGATTCGGTTACTACCTAAAGCGGAAAAAATGCTTGGACATTTAATGATGTCTTGGCTCTATCGGCCCGGTATTTTTCAAGTGTTGCCAAGGGAAAAACTCTAGAATTCATAAAAGAGCCCTACTTTAATAATTGTGTCATTTTCAGTTCATTTGGATTTAAGCATTATGTGGTTAGCAAAGGGGTGACCTCACAGGGAGGGATGCCAGAGTGCTGTTAAGTCAGCCAGAGCAGAACCAAATGAGAGGGCAATTAACCTCAGTCAATGAGTGTATGTTTGTGTAGTGAGACTATAGGCAGGCTGAGCCAAAGAGCGCTCAGCTTGTTAAAGCTCTTGAAAACATGTCCTAGCATTGACACTGGGGTCACACAGTGTCCTCCCTACAGAAAAGCATTCCGGGGAAAAAAAAGTGTCCCTTCCTTGTCTACCTTCATAAGATCTATGGGATCCATTACAGAGGCCAGGACACAAAAGACATTAGTTGTGCACCAGTACTTTTATTGTTTCACAGCTGAAAGAGTTGGGGTTGAGAAAGAGGAGAGCACAGGCATAAAATAAGAGTCAGAGAGCGTCAGAATAAATGAGAGAGACAGAGGCGCTGAAAGCGAGAGTGACATGAGTGCAAGATGTTGATGGAGTAGGTGAAAGCTTAAGGAGGGCAGAGGTGTGCAGTTGCCATTTGGCTGTGCTGTGACGTCCCCCGTCCCCCCCTCCTCATTTAAATGGAAATGAGCCTCAGAGATGTGAAGACAGACTAAACGAGTTAACTCCTTATTCACCTGTTACTGCCGAATTTGCAGTGACTGCTCTGCTGTTTGCTCCCAGATCTATGCACTCCCCTACATGATAATCCAGTCAAGCTGTACCCAGAGTGAAATCCTCCTTTACCCTCTTAATCACGAACACACTGGCCCTTATTAGTGCAGTCAGCAGAGCATACAGAGACACCCTTTGACAGCACTGTAATAATAAGACAAGGCTAATAAGAAAAAAAAAACCCAAAACATTATGCTTTTTCACCGATAGGCTCATATTAAGCGCAGATTATTCATACAGCGATTTGTGTACATGCAAGCACATGGACATATGTTTATGTGTCTGTACGCACATGTGCACATGAATATGTATGTAAGTTATAAACATATATAGATATGTTATATATAAGTAATAAGTAATAAATATTTATATATTTATTTATGTATCTATGTATGTATTTATGCTAACACGTGTGTGTGCCAGGTGTGTGTGTATCTTGTCATAAGTTAACATTTGTTGGTGATTTTCAGGAGAACCTGTTGCAGTCAGTGCTGCCTGTCTACATTTCCATGAAGATGAAGTTGGCCATCTTGGAACGGCTGCAGGAGTGCAAAGACAAGGCAGACCAACAGAGGCTGGTCAAAGACAACAACTTCCACAGCCTCTACGTCAAGAGACACGAGAACGTCAGGTACACGCAAACGCTCAGCTCCCATCTTCCTCCACTTCTCCAAACACTGTCAAACATAAATTAGCTGACCTCCAAATATATTATATTAGCTATATTAGCTGACTTCCAACTAAACACTCACATTAACTTGTTGTGACATACTGCAGTGATGTCACATAATCACCATGCAGGCATATTGAGTTAGTTTAAACAATTGTCTATCATGCCCAAGTACACTGTTAATACCAGTTAAAAGGCTCTGTGATCAGATTTTCCAGTGCTCATTTTCACAAGAAGAGTCTGTGCTGTTTACACTGTAGTGTTGCATTCAGTGATGTGCTTACACATTTATACCCTTATGCAAAATTGTACGTGACAACCATACTGGACTATGTTTTGACGTGAGCTGTATAGACAATAAAGTTTTACCTGACACTTCTCAGTGACATGGAGGTTGTGAATGGTCTGTGTAAACACTTAGCTTTGCATAAACCTTGTCATCATTACTGTTCCTTTGTAATTTGGCTGGATAAGCTGACTGTGGTGCAGTCCTGGTCTGGACTATAGTCACACAGCAGTTTGTAAGTTCCTCAAAACAGACAGTGGAAACTCGACGTCTTAGTTCTACTTCCCGATTATCAGTCTCTTGCTTTACTTTTAGGCTCTCGTTTCTTACCCAATTTCTGGCTGCTTTTCCCGAGTGGACTTAGCTCACGTTAATTCAATTAATTTCATTTCCCTATCACCCTGGGGAGGTTTCTATTTATATTTTCCTCTGTCTCGCACACAAGAAGTCCAGTTCTCATAGAAGCTTTTATATTTAGACACATTTGACTTAAGCTAGTGTTTGTTTTGTGACTGGATGAAACTTAAACGTTCATTTGCTGCGTTGTCACTCTGTGTAGCTCATAAAACAGCGTGCAAGGAGTCAGTCTGTCATAGCTTTACTGTTCATTCAGAACGTGATGACAAACACTTTGTGTGCTAGTGCCGAACCTCTGACCGGATGGATCTGAGTGTTTGTTTGAGACGTTTGGCAGTCACTCTGAGCTGTGAAGCTATCCAAAAAGTCTGACGTGAGGATGGGCGTTCGAAGTCTTTAAGCTGTTTCACAAATGTTCTTTTTATGGGGGTGCATTCGTCAGCTCAGCCCTGGACAAACACCTCTTTCCATTTAGTGTCACTTCGTGTTTTTACACAGCTTGATTTTTCCTCTCAGAAAACACTTCAATCCATCAGCCCTACTGAATGTTTTCAGTGGTATATCCATGCCCACACTACTATGTATACCAAGGGAGAATTACCCCTTTAGCATCTGGGTTTTATTGTGCTAAGTCCCAACAGTACAAGGTATGTGCTCATGCCAGCCAAGCATTGGGGTGTGGGGTGTAAATAAATAAATAAATAAATAAATAAATAAAAATACTAATATTATATGTATTGCATTTATATATGTTTTATTTATATATGTTTTACTTATATGATATTTCTTTTTTTTTGATGGGTTAAGTGGAAGACACTCCAGGGGACTGATGAGTTGTGAGTTGATGAGTTGGATCTGGCTGTAGCTCATTTGTGGTCTGTTAATGATGACAGGGTTTGGCAAGGACTGGACACCAAAGGAACATCCCAGTCAGAAAGTTAGCTGGAGAGTAGCCCCCAGTGGGGGACTGACTTCAACTTAACTCCTCAGTCTCTGAGGGGCTGTTATATTTTCTCCTATTCAGGGAAATGCTCCTCTAGTGTGTTAATCAAGAATATAAAAGCTCCTTGTGACCTCACGCAACTCTTACTATATCGGGAAACATTCATTCTACTCGGTGAATTTGATTTGTTCAGGAAAAAAATGGAGTCTGAAAGAAATCAGCGCTAAGTGAGTTGTTGTTCTTATGCATGCCATACCCTGCAGTCGTCTTTTTATCGAGACCCAGTCATGCTCCCGACTTCCCTCGTTTCCCTTCCCCCGAGTCCACTCACAGGTGTCGATCTCTATAGTTACCTTTTCCCCTCTCTCTTCTCTTGTAGCATACTGTACGCCGACATTGTCGGCTTCACCCGACTGGCTAGCGATTGCTCGCCCAAAGAGCTGGTGATTATGCTTAACGAGCTCTTCGGAAAATTCGACCAGATCGCCAAAGTAAGTGTCATCTCTCGGTCAGTGACTCACACTCATTAATCAGCATTACAAAGCCTTAAACCCAGTGTCAGACGTGATTACTCTGGACTCAGCTTTTGGGTCACACCACCTTTTTTCACTTCTCACAGCCTCGTATGCTAGACCCTGGTCAAATATGTATGAGTAGTTTTCGTTTGGCTAGCCCCGGCCCACATGTCTAACAGATTTAGCTTCTTGTCCCAACATCAGACAACGGAAAAGACTGGATAAGTAAGTGGACTGTACTGCAGGCTTACTTGGGCGTTTCTGTCGGCTTTCCTTTGACTCATTGTGACTCACTGGGCCTTGTCATCGAAAGAAGAAGACAAGAAAAACTAGCAATGGGCAATGGAAAAATCCTGAATGCACATCTGAATCTGTTATAATAATTTATCCATTTTGACAATAAAAAGAAAAAATTGTCTGAATACTCTGTATCTATTCCATTCAGTATTGACTACTGTTAATGTATTATATGTCAGCTTTTTTTCTTATGTTTGTGTGCCTGCTTAGGAAAATGAATGTATGAGGATTAAGATCCTGGGGGACTGTTACTACTGTGTGTCTGGCTTGCCTGTCTCATTACCCAAACATGCGAAGAACTGTGTGAAGATGGGCCTGGACATGTGTGAGGCTATTAAGTAAGTGTCGAGCCATTTAGGAATTCACACACACACACACGCACGCCCACACACACACATATGCACACCTGCATACAGGTGTACTCATATACTCCCTCTGTTCTTTGTGCCTTAGTTTATAGAGCAAACAACCTTTAAGATATCTCTGAATGAAGTCATTACTTAAATGGATTGTAGCCAGTCAGTTTAAGGGACTGTATACATGATAAATTCTGCACTTTGTGTGACACCACTTATTAAATATTTTGAAGCATTTAAATGAACATTTTGTAAGTGGTTATCAGTGGCTATGAGTACATTGAGTAGACAGTAGGGAGAGCAAACACATACTCCATGTGTGTGTGTGTGTGTGTGTATGTTTGGCTGCTCAGTGGGTATTCACACCCTGATATTCACAGGGCTTTATTTCGCTGCTGTGATGCTGTGCCAAAAATCAAGAGAGGACAATGACAATATGAGACATGATCATAGTGGTGCTTATTCTGACCTGGATCACTTCTGCTTTCCCACGTGAAACACAAAACTTAGCTCCCACATTTCCATGATCTTCTGCAGACAGGTTCGCGAGGCGACAGGCGTAGACATCAACATGAGAGTCGGTGTGCACTCCGGGAATGTCCTCTGTGGTGTGATTGGCCTCCGCAAGTGGCAATTTGATGTGTGGTCACATGACGTCACCTTAGCCAATCACATGGAATCTGGAGGTGTGCCGGGGTAAGCATAATAGCCATCATTATGAATGCATTTTCACCATGATAAGCATGGTATTTTTTTCACTATGCTCTTTCTCACTGAAGCACTTCACATGGGAGGGTCAGTTCAATTCAGTTCATTTCAGTTCAGTTCAGTTTACTGGCACTATTCAGTTCACTTCAGTTCTCAACTGAGAAAGTTCAAAGTTCATTCAGTTTACATCAGTTAACTTCAGTTCTAGTCAGTTAAAATAACTTGAACTTTATTTTAGTTGTGTTAAGCAAATGTCACATTAGGTCTGGTTTCAGAGCACTTTGTCAGAGATGTTTGCTTTCCTCAGGCGTGTCCATATAACGGAGGCCACTCTGAAACACCTCAATAAAGCCTATGAGGTGGAGGAGGGCAACGGTCATTTGAGAGACAACTACCTGAAAGAGCTCAATATCAAAACATACCTGGTCATCGACCCAAGGGTGAGTCACCTGCATTTA
>NC_044496.1:7121271-7153771 GCF_902362185.1 Chanos chanos | reverse complement strand
CTTGAGGTCTGTTGTACAAAACCTGGATCCATTTATACGTACTGTTATGAAAACCAGATTTCTGAAGCTTTTTGTATAGTTTTCTCTCTCATATCCTTGTCTTAATCTTAATTATGTTATACAGTTTGACCCAGAAATGACCATCCTACAATCCACTGCTCTTTAACGGAGAAATGTCTGTTTTGAAGCTTGACTCATATGTGTGTGTGTGTGTGTGTGTGTCTGTCTGTCTGTATTCACTACAGGCAGTGGGTGACATCTGAGGAGATCCAGAGTCTGACTCTGTGGTTCACTAAGAGTGAGCTAGAGAAACAGGTACCTGTGCTACACAGAGACTCAATTTCAGTCTACTCATAAAAGCCACATAGAGTCAGTCCAGCTTTTAACTAACAGAGACAATGTTTCAACATTTTAAATGTAAAAAAAAAGACAAAAAAGAGAGAGAATGTCAGAAAAGTTGTCATATTGTGAACTGGGTCTCTCTCCTTGTCTTACAGTACAGATTCACAGACCTGCCTGGCTTTAAATTCTACATTGGCTGTGCCACTTTCATATTCTTCTGTATCTTTGTAATTCAGATGTTGGTGACCAAAGAGTGAGTTCCTTTGACTTTCTTTACAGTCACTTCTATTCATTTGGAGAAATAACAAACAAAAGAAATGGAAAATATCTGGAGATGCTGTATGCTTTATGACCTTGAATAAGCTTCGATCGCAAATTACCATTTTTCTTGTAAACAACTTTGCCATGTAAAATTGAATGCATAAACCTGTTTCTTCACTCTCTCTGTCTGCTGCTCTTCGTATCCCCTCTCTCTCAGGCCTATAAAGCTGGGTGTGGCTTTTGCAGCGTTGGCGTGTATCCTCCTGTTAACTCTAGGCATCTGTTTTTCGGGTCACCTACAGGTTAGTCTTGGGTCAGACTGGCTTCTGCTCCTGGTTTTGTGGGGCTTAATTTAGTTAATACTTGTGACTGGAAAAGACAAGTTTGTGGTTACATGTGAGTGTTTATTTATGGTAGAGTACATGGTTTTCGATGTTCATGTGTGTCAGTGTTCGTGTTCGTGTTTTTTCCACTGTGTGTATGTTTTTTATTTGAGGTGTGTGTGTGTGCAGTTGTTGTTGGTAATCAATCCTCTATGTCAGGTTTTATTGCTGCCCTGGTTAAGCATGTAAAGCACTGTCTGTACAGTCATTCCTTCTTAAGAGGTGATTGTGATCTGTTCTGTTCCACTCAGACACTAGTTGGCGAAGGAATGGAGCTTTTCTAAAAACAGACTGACATTTAGCATCCCCATTATCCTGTGTGTGTGTGTGTGTGTGTATTCTCCAGTTAGACACACACACCTACACCCAGGATGTTTCTACTATTTTGATAATAGTTGCAGCATTTAGTTGTTTTTCATCTGCATCATTTTCTATTTTCCTCAGTTTTCATTCTGCTGTCTTTTTCTCCTTGTCCTTTTGTTCTTACAGGTACATTACATTTAGTAATTTGGCTGACACTTTTGTCCACAGCAACTTACAAAAGAGCACAGCGAAAAGGCTTTAAATCAAAGTCTTCGTCTGTCTCTTTTTTTAACTGTGCCTGCTTTCTCTCTCTCTCTCTGTCTTTCTCTCTCTCTCTCTCTCTCTCTCTCTCTCTCAGAGATTGTTCCCAGAGAAGCTAGCTTCTTGTCAGTGGTTACCAGCTGTTTCAGAGGCAGTGGTAAAGAGGCCTTGTGTACGCCTCCCCTTGGCAACGGTTGCCACGGCGGTCATCGTAATCATTGCTGTCTTTAACCTGGTAAGGCTGTGCTCTTCACACTGACTAATGTGTACATGCAGTAAAACACTGATCAGTGAGCAGGCATTTCAGTGTTTCTCTATCATTTAAACTTGAGTGTATTAGGAATAGTTCGGTTTTTACCAAGACACGGTGAACAGAACATTTCGAACGTAGCCCTGTGCTGTCTCTCTTCATTTAATTAATTAAAGGCAGCTTGATTTGCAGATAAGTCTTATCGAGCATATAAATGAAGGGTTAAAGCAAACAGTTACTGTCTTGTGGGTTCCCAGGGCTGGATTTGAAAAACCCTGGAACAGTTTAAATACATTCAGAGAGTGAAGTGTGTGAAGTGGTGTAGAGTAGATTTATCTCAGCATTAGCCATTAAGAGATCTGCTTTTCTATATTTCATTCACTTCAGTTTCATCCAATTCAAAGGAAGTTTTTCCATCTCTAAATAAAAGCTTAATGTCCCACACATAAAAATGGATAACAAGGGTGGAAAATTTTGTAAATTAAATAAGTGATAAATTATTTTCTTCTCTTCATCTACAGGGTTTTACCCAACCTCCCTTCACATGTGGGCCCGACACCTATAACAACCACTCATGGCACAATGAGGACGAACTCTTCTACCTGACGGTCGGTTCAAGGGAGATTTTAATGGTTTTGGGGATGTTTAAATATTTGAGCTTTCTGTCTGTTTTGCTACGGGGACATGTCCATACACTTAGGTTCATTTGTTCTTTTATTTCTATTGGGATTCTCCCTTTGCTCTCCAGACTCTTAAAGTTTCTCTTTTTCTTTCAGTTAGTGTCAGTTAGTGGAAATATACTGAGCGGATTGATAACAGATGGCGTGACGATCGTAAATTATTCGAATAATTATGCTTACGTCATATTCACGTAATAATAATCTACAAATGATATGATGATAACAGGGTCTCTCTCTCTCTCTCTCTCTCTCTCTCTCTCTCTCTCTCTCTCAGTATTCAGTGTACAGTTGTATCTTGGCATTGATCGCATGTGGGGTATTTCTAAGAGTGAGTTTTGAGGTGAAGATGGCCTTTCTTCTCCTGGCCTCCACTGCTTATTACATCATCATCTTCTACTCCCAAAAACATCTCTTCAGCAGCTATGGCTGCGTGCTTTACAATTTCACCAGGTACACACACACACACACATGCATGAGCGTGTATACGCACACACAAGCACAGTGATAAACTGTCCAAAGGGTGGGAATTAGATATTACAGTAATATTTTAATAATTGACCTGTTGTGAGTCTCTTGAATGTTCGGTATAAGGCTGTTAGACTGATTTTTGTCTCCTCTGTGTGTGTCTGATTTAGATGTTGTGCGACTAACACCTCTCTGGCGACACTGAAGGAGGCAGGACTCTTTAAACATCCACAGTGTATGAGCTGTGTCTACATTACTCTGTTCCTCTTCACCATGCTCCTCATCTCACGTCAGGTACACACACACACACACACACGTACTTTACACATGTCAATGCAAGCACTCTCGTACGTACTCACATACAATCACACTTGCATGATTCCTTACCCATTCTTTCATACACACCACACATACTCTGAACGTATTCAGGATTAGGCATTATTAAAACACTTCATAACTTAATACAACCCATCAATCCTTACTCTACATCTTCTCCCACCTTCCTCTCAGAACGAGTACTGCTGGCGGCAGGACTTTTGGCTGAAGAATAAGAACCAGACGGAACAGGACGAGATCGAGACGCGAGAGAACCTGAACCGGCTCCTGCTGGAGAACGTGCTGCCGGCCCACGTGGCCACGCTCTTTGTCGGAGAGAATAAGAAGAACGAGGTGGGACTGCTCTCAAACACTTTACTTAATGAGAAATACAAGGTAGGGCTTCAGCACGGACAACGAATTCAGCTGAGTCCATTTCACCCATCCGTCTGTCTCTGACTTTCACACGTGGCTTCCATTCCCACCCGGGGCAGCAAAGCCCCAGGCGCTTCTCCTCGTGGAACTGAGGGACCAGATACAGAGCTAGCTATTCCCTCTTGGAGAGCTCTTCTCACCTGCTGGGTTTTATTTCGGCACTAATCTAACCCACCTGGTTCTAATATTCAGATGATGGGAAAACGGCTGCGTTAATTTAAATCAGGTGTGTCGGCTCACGGCAGGAGCTAAGCTCCACAGCAGCGTGAATCTCCGGGATGAGGTCTCGGATATACCGCAGCAGTTTATCTGGTGTGGGTTGCCACTAATGAGTTAACATTGGTGTGGCCAGTGGTAAAGAGATGAAGGGATCCCATCCTGAGCCTGGGGCTTGCACAGGTCGTTTATTTCTGACAACACTCCTCCCCCCCTCTCCCTCCCTCGTCATACATTCATACACTCAGGTTCAGCGAGAACGTCAGTTCTCATACGACTCAGATATTCACATTCCCCTCATCCCAGTGGCATGTTCGTAAACATGCAGGGTAAATGAGCACTTTCAGATATGATATTCTCACGTTCCTGTACATGGTTACGGCCTGGGGACAAATACATTTACAATAAGAAAAAAAAAAAAAAAAGAAAGATGATTTTCTTCTCTGCTGGAAATCTCAGACATACGCCAGCAAAATTTATATTTTGTTCGCTGGCCACCTTTCAAAGAGACATATAACACCTCTGCATATAGCACTATGCAGAAAAGAAACCTGCATGATGTGGAGATGTTCATGCTTACTCAGTGTCTTGTAGTGCTGTGTAATTTTATGTAGTATTAATCTTTTTTCTTTTTTTTTTATTGCTTTTATGTTTTGTTTATATGGGATTAGTTGGCTGCGATGTTTCATCTCCAAACTCCAATAGTGCTTGTACTAATCCTGACTCACAGTATAAATACAGCTAATCCCAGCAGCACGGGGACTTTTGGATCAAAACAAACATACAGGCAGAATGACGCACTGCTTAGGTTCAGAGGCAGGCCAGATGCACGGCAGAGCAGTGAGACAGAGGGAGGGATGAGAGAGTGATGGATCCAAAGACGGCTCAGCTTTCACCTGAGAATGAAAATAAAATAATGAATGAAAGGATTGTGATGTCAGAGCAGATCCCCAAATTGGAGCCATAGGATTTTCTCTCTCACTGAAATTAATGAAAGCTGTGGAACCCACTGCAGTGGGTATGTTCCTGAGTTTAATCTCGCTGATTTTCACTTTGTCGAACAGAACAGAGTGACTTAGTCTGAATAAGGCTTGAATATAACTCCGGGCCTTCTGAAGGCATTTCAGCTCAGGGTGTGGTGGATGAATATTTCAAAGTTTGTATGAAAAGCTTATTATATTTATGTTGGAAGAAAATGAATGCTGTGTGGTAAAGTTGCAGCGAGCTGACTTCACGCTGCAATATCATGTTTATATAATGATATCACTGTTTGTCATCATTTAAATTACATTTTGTTTACAAGATTTATGGCTCATCCTTGCAACATAGCTTTTATCCAAACTATTTCCTTGCCCTGGGGTTAAAGACTTTTTTCCAGCTGCTGTATGGTCGCGTATGTGTAAGACTGTGTAGGAGTCTTGGGAATGTACATATTACTGGTTTCCACCTGGCTGTTGAACTCTGCAGTGCTCATCACCTGTCATATTTCGCAAAGGACAGTTCCTTCACTCCATTCCGTGTTTGTGTTTGTGTTTGAGTGGTGAACTATTGTGTCACTAAAATATGTTTCTGATATTTGTTTCAAATTTAACATTACAATGGTCATAATTTACAAAGACAAATTTCACAAGTATAAAAAAGTTACTATAGTCCAATACAAGTAGCCTATTTACAATCTGTTGTCCTACAGGACAATCTTGGTTTGATATTAGTTTAACTGAAGTTAAATGACTGCTTTTGTGTATCTTCCGTCTGAATCTATTTTGTTCTGCTGGCCCTTCTCTCTCTCTCTCTCTCTCTCTCTCTCTCTCTCTCTCTCTCTCTCTCGCTCTCTCTCTCTCTCTCTCACCAGGATTTGTATTACAAATCATATGACTGCGTTTGTGTGATGTTTGCTTCTGTTCCGGACTTCAAAGAGTTCTACACAGAATGCGACATCAATAAAGAGGGTCTAGAGTGCTTAAGGCTCCTCAACGAAATCATCGCCGACTTTGACGAGGTTAGTGGCTTGGGCGTGTTAAGAATGTATTGTAGTAATGTGTCTCAGTGCTGTCTGTCATCAGGTTGCACTCACACACTCTCTCCCTCTCCCTCTCTCTCTTTCTTTCTCTCTACCAGCTGCTGTCAAAGCCCAAATTCAGTGGAGTGGAGAAGATTAAGACCATTGGAAGTACATACATGGCTGCAGCTGGGCTCAGTGGAACACCAGGACAGGAGAATAACCAGGTTGGTAGCTGTCTGTTCTGCCTCAAAGGATTTGTCCCAGTCTGGACTCAAATTTCCATTTAAATATCTAAAGGTTCCAGCTGATGCTTCCTCAGTTCAGTTGAATCTGATCACCCTGTCTATTAGACTTGAAACACATTTTCTCACAATAGCGTTTCTGTCTCACATCTGTTGTGTGGCCACTGAGTGTATATTGTTGACTGATGTGTATTGTGTCAGGACCGGGAAAGGCAGCAGGCTCAAATTGGAATCATGGTTGAGTTCGCTATCGCACTGATCGGAAAACTGGACGGAATAAACAGACATTCTTTCAACAACTTCCGGCTACGTGTGGGTAAGTCCCGGCTAACGCAAGCTTCATCAGCAGTTAATAGATGAGTGATTTTGTCTGCCTCACATCCCCTCTCTATTAATTTTTAATGGTTATGTGGTCTTCACATTGCCCTGATGACAGCAGTAAGTGTTGTAGCTGTCGAGTATGGCTTTCTTTCTGCGTTGGTGCTTGACAGAGCAAGTAACTGTGGTATTGGCCCGATACCACAATCATTAACAATTTTCCCCGACATCTGTCAGAAGGGTTCTCCCAAGATACATTAGGCACAGATCATTAAATTGGCCCCACTGCTGCTTTCAAAAGGCGGTGGTTCTGTGTGAACGCTCTTGTCTGCAGCTGCTTTCGGAACAGGCCGCTGATGTGAACTTATGAGATGATCCCCTGCAAAAAAAAATGATTTCAGCAGCTGAGAAACAAAACATTTACAATATCTCAGGGATACAAAGCACACACTAATATTTTTCTGAAAACGTAGACATGCGTATCTTGCATGAAATAGATCGTATATACGTTGTTCATAAGAATCCTCTGCTTATCTACGTTTGTGTCTAAAATCAAGTTTGGAAGTAGAATAACAAAATCAAGTCCTCAGATATCTTCTGTAAAGATCCTTTATTAAAAAGGAGGCATTGCACTCTTTTGCTTTTGGCAGCTGCTTTGGAAAAGAGGTTATAGATATCAGAGAAACTGCTTCGATGCATCTTGTACACACCGTGTGTGTGTGTGTGTATTGGAACTTGGAGAAAAGTGCATCTTATGTACACAGTGAAGTTCATTACAAATGGCTTTCAGTTAAGTCAGGTAAATAGGGAGGACTTCCCCTGGATCTGGTACAATTGAGATAGAAGTTACCTCCTGAGTTTTCACTGTGTATATATGTTTTGAAACTCAACCAAGTTTCAAGCATGAAACAATGAATGCTGTTGGCCTTTTGAACAGCTGGTGGTGTGTCTAACTTTTAGGTTAGACAGTAAACACATATTGTTATGTGAGTAGAGCAGAACTGTACATCAAAAGAAACTGGTAGCAACATATTGGACATAAGAACAACAGACCGGTTTCTGCCTACACAGTAATTACTGTATAGAGTGACAGATGATACTACATTAACACCCAGTAATATGTATCACATAACATAGGGTACATGTTTTCAAATGTATGTCTTTGTGTTAGTAATTATTTTGCATACACTATAGGCATTAACCATGGCCCAGTGATAGCTGGAGTAATTGGGGCGAGGAAGCCTCAGTATGACATCTGGGGGAACACAGTCAATGTAGCCAGCAGGATGGAGAGCACAGGAGAGCTTGGTAAAATACAGGTACTGCCTCCCAATTATTTCATATCTCACACAGTCAGAGTGCTAATATCATTCATAATGGATACAAACCACAGAGCACAATACTGTTATTTAATGGTAGAAAAAGTACAGTCAAACACACTGAGTGGTATGCAGTGACATATGCTTTACTTTAGCACTAATGAGTTTTTTTTTGTTGTTGTTTTTTTAAGTTTACTTCCAGACTAATTCTGGAGGGATGGTTTTGTGTTTCTCTCAGACCTTTCAGTTTGTTTAGTAATATAATGAAAATGTTGTTAATGTTCTGAAATGAGATTGGGATAAAATCATTATCTGTGGTGTGTGTGTGTGTGTGTGTTAGGTGACGGAGGAGACGGCGGACGTCCTGCAGAAGCTGGGTTATTCGTGTGAGTGTCGGGGGCTGATAAATGTGAAGGGTAAAGGCGAGTTGAGGACCTTCTTTGTGTGCACGGATATGACTAAACAGCAAGGAATAGGTCTGAGCTGAGACGCCACCCGGACTCCTCAGCATTGGACTTCTCCTGGACCACCAACGCATCCAACATCAACAAGCTGCTCGAACAGCACGCGACACACCTGACCTATGAATGATCATCTGACTCTGCTTCTGTTGGGGGAAAATCGGATTTGAGAAAACCACGGAAGTTCCAGACTCCAGCGCAGAGAGGACGACCACCGGTGGACCTGCGGAAATGTTACGTTTGCACACGAGATAAGGGCCGCCTTTTGGATTGAATAGCACGCGTGGAAATAATCGACGTGTCTTACTTTGGCGACTTAAAAAATGGGAATCCTAATATGAAGTATGATGTGAAGTTTTGGACTGCTGCTGGATTATGTTTCTTTGTACTGTACATACTCTTCATTAGCCTAACGAAAATGTGCCCCCCCCCCCCTTTACCATTTTGAATCGTACTATTTTGTTATTTCTTTTATCCTTTCTTTCATTGCTGTAGTTGCCTTGACAGGACAATGGCAACTCATTCTAAAGCCAAATATCTACCGCCCAGAGTTAGCTGACTGCAACGCTGATGGGCTGTCTGTTTTCCTCTATTACTGTGTAATGTAAAGCACTGGTGTAAGATACTTAAGTGTTTCATTGTCAGAAACATATGTTGTTTGTGTCCGGATATGTGTGTTCTTGTGGAGAAATGAAAAGGAACTTATTATTTTTTAATCATTTGTGACAAAATGAAAGAAAAAAAAAAAAAAAAAACTGCAGAAGTACAATCAAAGTTCTAACAGCAAGTATGTGGCCTGATGCCTTTTATATGTGGATTACAGCTTTTTGAGTTTTTTGTTGCTGACTTTTAACTTTCTAGTATTTAAACTGCTGACTCTGGCCCTTCTCAGTGTCAAGGCCAGGCCATGTTACCTACTGCAGTTGGTATTAGCTTTAGAGAATAAAACGTAGAGGACAGTGATGTCAATGAGGCAACTGAACACAGGAGCCAACATGATGTTGAACTTCACTGAAACCAACCACAGTGGTTACTTCTTCGAGAACCACAGAAAGCCCTCTCTGTAAGTCATTTTGCCTCTTGATGATAGCTGCAACTGCCGCCTGTTTCGTGCCATTTGAGTCCTTCAGCAATGCAGAGCACAGATGTTTTTTTTTTTTTTCCCACTGTGCTTTCATTGTGAGACTTAGCTACTGCCAGGTTCTCGTCTGTCTATAGCTGTATTATGAGACCTCGATGAAACCTCAACAGAAACTCTATGTGCCTCTAAAAACGGACTTGTCTTATAACCACTATATTCAACCTTACCACGTTATCTCTATCTGCTATCTGCTAACCTTACTGCCTCTGTCTGATGCTGTTGCCTCAAGCCCTGTAGACAGTATCAATAAGGAGTATGTGTGCATATTCCTGTGTTTTTGTACAATATCTGTATGTAATAAATCATTTTACACACTGTAAACAGTCTGTTGGACTCAGCTGGATTCGTACCATTTCTCATTTTACCTTAATGTATTATGTAACGAAGCATACCAGTAATTATGGCAATACTTTATGGCTCTACTAACGATAGTGTTTTCCAGCCCAAGGACAAGGAATACTATAAAAAAAAAGGTGTTTATTGAAGGAAATGCATACAAACTTCAAACAGAAAACAGCACCATTTGGACATGGAGAATTGCTCGGACTGGGACGCTTAGACTGCTAGGACAGGGATGTCCTCTTGACCTGTATTTACACTCTCCATCGGCTCCGTCATATCTCTCACTGTAAAACATAAGATCATTCTTTAGTATCAAAGCATCACTGTACAAACTGACAGTTCAGCACTGCATCAACACTCTTCAAAATGTACACTGCAATACGCAATGGACTATAATTCATTACAAAACATACTGCTTCAACCATGCGTTTTATGTTAAGTTATGTTCGCTTTGGCGACTGTGTCAGTTAGCTGCACTTCATTTTGTCATAAAACGTCATAATGACAGGAGTCTTTCCTACACCTCTGACACAGCATGCAGCTTTATGAGAGACAGTTTAAGTGAAGTGCTCCTATTAAGGCCTGTCAAAAAGTACATCAAAAATATGCGTGTGTGTTTGTGCGTGCGTGTGTGTGCGCGTGTGCTTGCTTTACCTGTAGTGAGATCAATGAGAGGCCCCTCTGGTTCAGGCGGCAGTGTGACACCCATAGCCTTTCTAATCCCATACACGCTGGTCACATCTCCAGGTCCGACCTGACTGGTCAGTTTGGCTAGGTTTTCGGTGACCTTTTCCGCTGCACAGACGCACAAAACAGAATGTCAGTTTAAAAAGCTAAGCAGACACAAAAGAAAAATCTGTCCTGGTGATGTTTGTGGAGCAATAATACATCTAAATGGGAATGGACTCATCACTTTACTCATTACATGATACAGTACAGCTCCACTGATGCTGAAACAGGCAATCCAGAGGTCAACATCAGTGCCGTCTGTTGCTAGAATCTTGTTACTGAACAAAGGGTGCATGAAGGACCCCCATATCAAAAACAAATAAGGCGCTCGTCAAATCCTTACGAAAAAAAAAAACCAACAGAAGAACTCAATAAACGAGGTAGTCCCGCCCCATACGCCCATCCAGCTGCTCCTCGCTGACCCTTAGCCGGTCGGTTCTGATCGGGCCAGCCGGGGGCCTGTGCCCAGCTGGCTCTGACTGGACCTTACCGAGCTGGAGTTCCTTAGGGGTGGGGGCGAGCAGGCAGATGAGATTGGGGGGCTGTTTGGCACTGAGTCTTTCTCTCTGAGCTTCTTGCAGGTCCCTCAACAGCTGCGTTGTCTCATCCAGCTTCTTCTGGAAGAGCTCGGCTTCTGTGGCACACGGAGATCACATGTGAGTTCACTCCCGAACAACATCTCTAATCTGCAACACCTGCTCTTATTAGCCTTTTTCCAGACAGAGCCCAGGATACAGTGCGAGATCACGCTTTACTGTTCTCAGCTGGATTACTGTCCTGACCATATATGCATATATATATATATATATATATATATATATATATATATATATAAAACTGATACAGGTCATCCTCTGACTATGTGTCTTACAACAGCTCCACTCTTAAAGTATACTGGATCATTTTTGAGGATTAGAGCTAAAGTCCGTTTACATTTGAATAGCGGTTTTGAGATAACACGTACGTTTATTTTTTTGGCGAGAGAATGAAATTCTTACCCTCTGAGTTGAAGGTCTCTGGTAGGAAATCTAACCCCAGACTCATCGCTGAGCTGCGTGCCGCCACACCGTTCCCACCGCTGGGCTCTGATCTAACAACCTGAAGCACAGGGAGAGAGGGAATGGATCACAATACAGTGCTCACTGTACCTTATGGATCAAATACCCTCCTTATCCATCCAACCACTCTCTGAAAGGTCCCTTTAAGACCAGTATTCATAGCTTGTGTGTGTGTGTGTGTGTGTGTGTGTTTGTTTGCAACAAATGCTTATCTTATAGACGCCTATGCAGTAATTCAACTCCTGGAGTACTGAGATGCAGACAGGTCAGTCAAAACGGTCAGAGGCATGAGATCAGAGCGCTTAGGACGGAGAACCGGCATTTTTATGTTCCCTGCCTTTGCCGCTCTTCTGAGAAAAACTTCTGGAGTGAGAGGGAACTCCACCCGTCTGGAGTGTGAGAGGGGGGTCTGGCATGTGGCCAAGCACAGCATGCACGGGGGCGGGGGGGGGGGGGGGCGGGGGGGGGGGGGGGGGGGTGCAGACAGAAGACACAGTGTGTGCCGAGCGACCGCGGATCCAAGCGAAGTTTCCCCCTCAAGTCTACACTCCAGAGGGGGAACTCACTAAGTTTTCCAGTTATTACGCATACTTCCAAAAGCCCTGCGAGAGTGTGAATGAAAGAGTCATCATAGCTCAAGTAGGGTGTGTGCATGCGCACGCGCGCGGGTGTGTGTGTGTGTGTGTGTTTCCACTTGTGGGTGACGCAGAGAGGGGAGCAGACTGTTTCTGTTTACTCAGCTGCTGCACCACAGTGGGCAGAGAGAACAGCCAGACGACAGAGGCATGCCGGAACAAGACCGAGCGCTCAGACTAAAACCTAAACACAAGCCCGCATCCACTTCAAAAGATGGTCTAAATCTACAGTCACAACCATGGTCTATATGGACGTTTGTAACTGCTGACTCGCTAATCGTATCCATGTGGTCACTGATGCGAGGAGAATGTCACGTCACACATTGCCTAGCTGGGTGCTGTGTTATGCCGAGATCTGAGGGTCTTTAGGAGACTTTTCCTGTTCCTGTGTATTGTCACGAAGTCTGGCGAAAAGCAGTTCATTTCTCTAATGCTATAAAGTTGCTACCTGTTGTGTTCCTTACCTCAACCCCATCTGCAGTCCGAGAGCCCTCTACAGGCACCTCCCTTGCCTGGTTATTCTAACCAGTCGAGGAGCACAGAATCACAGTTAGAATATTCTCATTTAACAACGGCTTTGAAGTCAGAACTGACAAAAAAAATCCAAACAAACTGATTAATCAGGAGCGTCGAGCAAATTCCATGTAAAAGAAAATGAGCTGCTAAGTGAAAACAGCTGACGGGAAGTTTTGGAAAGCTCTCCGCCAATCAGTCCTGACGCAGAACGCGGACTTGTCTGTCTGCTAATGCAACCGGAATGAGAGTAATGCTAATGCTTATTCTCAGAGCTCCGTAATGAGCTAACAACCGCAGCTCGCGGAAGCACTGCTGTAAAATCGGAGACGGAGAGATCAGAGTTTGGTCCTTACGCTTTCTGTCTCCTTCAGAGAGCGGGAGTGTTCCCCATTGGTCAGCGAATCCAGGACGTTGTCGGCCAGTCGGTTCATGTGCTCTTCAGACTTGGACAGGAAATCGGCAATGCTGCTGACACACACACACACACACACACACACACACACACACACACGTCTGTGAGAGTGTTTGCACACACATATATTAATCAGGTTTAAAATTCTGCCATTTTTTGGCCCCATCGGCTGAATGTCTGATCCACACGGATACCAGACAGCACCGGTTTACAATCTGCACTAGGCACTTCAACCTACAAATTCATGAAGTCAGTATCAGGATAACGACCTCTATCTCCACGGAACTGTACGCTGGAATTACAATGAGATCTTTTTTTTTGATATAGTGCGCATACCTCTCTGAGCCCTGCTGGTTGGAGTCCTCTCCATAGAACGAATAGAGGAGATCCGACTCCTCTTTACTGATGTTGGCAAAAGTGGAGTCGTACGTGGGGGCGTAGGAGCAGAATGGACCATAATTCAAGTATGTGACTGTGAGAGAGAAGGATGCACATGTACATTAGCTCTCTCGCCGCGCGTCGGTCCGCTGTTAAACGCACGTAGAAAACGCGCGGAGAAAACACGTGACGAGTACTGAGGCGCCATCCGAGTTTTTCCATCCAGGACACCTCCATTCTCAAAAGCGACGACGTAACGCGCTCAAAAACCTCCGAAGGTGAAAATATCTCCTGATATTTTGAGAATTTATAGCAGACCGATGCTATGATAAATAAACTATTACTTTATTATACAGTCTGTTTAAAAAGGCCTCCACTGTATTTCAAAACCAAAGAGGAAATGTTTTGGCCATGTGTTACTTGGCCGCTCCTGAAATTTTCCTTCATGCGGGCGAACATTCCAAACACCAGTCTTTGCTGTTTTTCTCACTTCGCAAAGTTTAAAGGGATGTCTCAGAGATCGGCTCAAAATTACAGTCTCTGGCCATTTCTATAAAGCCCCAAAACGTAAAGAAACCGAAAAACACATTTTATGTGTTATAACGAACCATTCATTTAATAAGTGGCTTGCCAATACAAGCAGCGCACTGGCTGTAAACGGCATATGAGCTGTAATGAAATCATATTATTGTAAGTGAAGAGTAAGTAGTCATGGCCAAACAGATGCGCGATTTAAGCCAACTGTAAGCCAGACCTTTGGCTGGCCTCTGTACTGCCAATCTCCACACTGTGCATGAGGGAACTTTCCAGATAAGCATTTCAACTGTTTCATATTATGTTAAGCCCCAAGAAATGAACTGTCTGAAGCTCACATGGTCTGAGTGACGCACAAAATGACAGCGGACAGAATATGAACACAATGGCAGAGTTTGCTGGCTGTGTTACCCGGTGTAGTCATGTTCCGCTTGTCTTCTTTGAAGCCCTGCATGGTGTTGATGCCGCTCTGTAGGCGCCCTGCCATCATACCCAGCTTGACAGGGCAGTATCCAGGATCTGCAGGGCACATACAAACACAGCTTACAAAACAAATGAACGCTGGCAATTTGCTGGCGACCCGGATCCAACCAATTTACATACAAGTTTGCACTTCTGTGAAGAACAAAGTTAACAGGGTCAATTATGCTTGCTTATTTGTTTGTGTTTGTGCTTGTGTGTGTATGTGTGTGTGTGTGTGTGTGTGTGTGTGTCTAACACGCACTGATCTGCCAGTGCCAAATGTAATATTCTCTGTGCATGGGGGATAAGATGAAGGGATGACCATACCTCCAGCGGACAGATCCGCTGGGTTTAAAATCCCCAGACTGGTCGTACCGTCCGGCTTCCGTCTCTCAAACTCCACCTGCCGAACGTTCAAATGGTAGAGAAACATTTACAAACGGAACCGTCTGAAAATGCACGGCCGCAACAGAAAAGCCCTTTCAATCCCCTTTCAGTCCCATCACTCAAATAGCCCTACTGTCCAATGCAGAGAATGAAAACAGCTGCACTACAGTCCATATAGATGAAAGGTTCTCTGCATTCTGCTCACCTCACACTGTAGGGCTCTGTTAGACAGTTTGCCTCCAGAATCTTCAATAATCTTCCGGATCTCTTCCAGATCTTTCTCTGCCTGGCTGATGCTATTCTGTGCATCTTCTTTTGAATCTTTGTCCTTACTGGGGAACGTTAAGCAGGAGAGGTGAAATGGGTTAGAAACTGCCGACCGAATGATTTCTGCATTCACACACAGGGGTCACGTCTTAGATAAGTCGTTTCACGCTATGCTACAGAGCTGCTCTGGTCGGCTTCCGTAGTAACACAACACTTCAGCACAATGCCTTCTTCAAGCCTACCCACTAACTTTCATGGTCTAACAGCAGAAAATATACAAGTAAAGTAAAGAAAATATGGCAGAAAGGCGAGAGAGAAGGCATTCATGGTGTTCATGGACGCTGAAAGAAACGCCGTTACATTTGACTGACTGCGTGACATTAGAAACACATGGTGAATTAGAGCAGCAGACCGGGCAGTCGCTATATATATATATATATATATATATATATATATATTTTTTTTTTTTCCACGTTACGTTGTCTCTATCCTCAGAGTACCGCACATCTCGTGACTCCTCTTGCTCTTGCCGTTCTCCCTTGGCTTCACCTCACTTGACGGCTTTGTGAGCGGGAGCTCCCCTGCTTTGGGGATGACATTTAACCCAGGTATGGAGCTCTTCTCGGCAGATGCACAGGACTGGACATGCTATAGCACATTCCTTTCATTCTCCTACCCCCCCACCCCCGCCCCTGCCGCCTCCTCCCTGGAAAACTGATTTACATGGAGCAAAACGTCCCTGCGGTGCTTTGGATTCTTTCCACAGCCCTGTCATCCCAGGGTAGGGAGCTCAATCAGACAAGGAAAGGAGGTTCTAAAAAATCTTATGGAAGTAACCATGACGATGGAAACCCATGACTGTTGTTCTTGGAGAAACCAAATACCATACTGAAAACCACGTGGGGTTCTGTAATCTCTGTGACATCACCTTCCAAATCTAAGAGAGACATGTTCTATCTGTGTGTCATATTACTTGGAAGCTGTGATCTGGAAAGAATCAATATCCTTTGGGTTTTTTTTGCAAAACTGTTGCCTAAAGGTTAGTGATGACTGGCTCAGGATGAGTTGGAAGATTTGAAAACCACACCTTGGAGTGTCCTTTGCAGCTCCAGGAGACTGAGAGTTCTCACTGGTATCCATGGGTGCTGGGCCTTCTTTGGTTGCGTCTGTGGCAGAACCCCCCTCCTCTTCTCCGGCCTCTGCTGACCGGCTGCTGGATGTCTGCAGGTCAGCCATAAACTCAATGCTCTGTTTCAAACTCTCCAGTCTTTCCTAAAACAGAGGGACAGGCACAGGTGAGAGACTGGACAGAACATCTCTGTGAACAAGAGATTGTCACTTGGAGTAGGTCAATATGTACATGCTACACCATCGCCCTCTGCTGGTATTACTGCATAATGACACATAGGTCCAGCGAAACCGTATTACGTCCCTCTGGTTATCGCAAACATCTGAAACTCTAAAAGCTTTGCTCACTCACCGGGCTGAGGATCTTCATGCCAGAGTGGAGCAGCTTCTTTGCAGCCTTGTAGTAAATGGTCTCTGGTTTGTTGTAAATCATGGCATTCTCACACATGATTTTAAAGTCAAGCTGTGTAACAATACGGACACGACAACATTAAAAAAGGAGAAAAACGTGGAGGCTGTCTGAGATAAAGACATCTGTCTAAATATAAAGACATCTGTCTTCTTGTGACGGTAGAAGAGAGTGGAAGTACCTTCAGCTCCTCCAGTGACTGGTAGTACTCTTTCTTGACTTTGTCCTTCATGGTGCTGAAGTCCATTGGCCTCTTGATGATCATAGAGTAACCAGGAGCAATGAGATCAGTCACAGGGAAAGAGAAAAACGCATTGGGGTCTTTCCTGTCAAGAGAACATACACTATATTGGTAAGAGGACTGTGTTTGCTAATGTTGAATACAGTCATTTTAGATTAATGCAGTGGATAGCTACGGCTTGCTTGTATGGCTTTTTTTTTTCAAGACTTGATATAGCTCTCCAATGACTCTCCTAAATAATTACCAAAAATATATGCAATATATCAACATAATTTATAGACAGTATGAATTGAGTAATGTGCATTATCAATGTACAACAGACAGCCAAATAAAACATCTTGAAAATATTTACAAAGAATTGTAGTACTCTAATGCATCTACCAGTGGTGTTTGGTGAGTAAATGCTTTTACAAGCGGAAGGTCACAGGCTGAATTTTACTTGGATGGCATTCGGGCCTGCATCGTGTTAGGTCAAGTTTGGCAACCGACCTCTAAAAGAGAACTATTCATCGAGACAGCGAAAAAAGACCGGGAAAGTCAGAGATCTAACAGACTTACTGCCTATGCACCATATGTCCTTTCTTACTCATATATGAGAATAGATTTAATTTCCCAAGCATTTCTCACAACTTTTCTAAATCAAAGCAACAAGGCTGACTTGTTGAAGCGGTAGGACGTGTCTGTAATATTTAACCGGAGCGTGATAACGTCCTGTCCTATATCCGTGCGCTCTCCCATGCTGTGCGAGTAGGAGGTGAGCAGACAGTAGAGATACCTTTGAAGCTGCCTGATGAGCTGGCTCAGGGCCTCCTGCAGGGGTGTCTGTTCTTTTTCTGCATGAACAGAGAATAAAGAAAATTACAAAGCGTCCCAGAAGAAAACGAAGGAGCAGCCACAGGTGGAAGGTTTTCTATCTTAGCTGCAAGCGGGGGTAAAAAAACGGGTTCCGTCACGCTACCTTCCATCTTGGCGAGAGACGGCGTGAGCGGTTTGTCCTGAGATACATCCGATTGGGCGGGAGTTCGGCTCTGTTCTCTGTCATCCCAATCTGCGTCCATCGAGTC
Organism: Chanos chanos; assembly: GCF_902362185.1. Lineage (NCBI taxonomy): Eukaryota > Metazoa > Chordata > Actinopteri > Gonorynchiformes > Chanidae > Chanos > Chanos chanos. The sequence continues at coordinate 7,135,815 of NC_044496.1, read as the reverse complement.
CTGGCCTTTCCTTTTCTTTGTCATCTAAACAACACAACACAACACGGCACCAACACAAACATCAATCAATTGCACAAGCTTACGGAAGGTTCTATCCAACACAAAAAGTCGATCTTCGTTTGTAACCCTCATCAGACACAACATCTGGAATTGAAAAATAACGTCTGGCTCATACAAAAAAAAAAAAAGATGTAGCAATGCCTGTGTATTTACATTCAGTATATCAAAATGAGATCTGAGATGTGCTAATTCTGTCTGCATTGCCTTCCCTGTGTATAATGATAGGTAGTGGGCATGGACTACAACTTCATGTAATAATTTTTGTGTGTGATCGGGAGAGTAATAAGAGAAAAGACTGCATTAAGTGGAGTACAGTTTTGTAAACTGTTCAAACAGCTCAGTTTATGCTTATTTCAGTTCCATGGTCACACTTACTCCTTTTTCACATTCAGAAAAGTTTCACGAAGAAAAACAACTGTTTGCAAAAGGTCTAATTTTAGATTCAACCGGAGTTACATTTTAATGTCACATGAAAACAGGGTCCGAGAAAATACATGGTTTATCATCTGTTTCTGGCTGTAGAGGAACAGTACTGTCAGTAAAACTTCTAATACTAACTTCCAATGCTAAACTTTTAAAATTAGTCGGCTAGTATTTCTGACATCCCCGGTTGGTGCCACAGACAACCTCATCACTACTCACCTTTTTCTTTCTCTTCTCATCGGCTGGCGAAACGGGGCTGATTCGTTCCTTCTCTTCTTTCTTTTTCTTCTTCTTTTTCTTATCCTTGTGTTTGTCGTAGTCTGCCTGTTCGTCATACAGGTTCTCTAGGCTGGACGTTCCTGTGGTAACTTCAGTGCCCGCCACCTTTAAAACGAGCTTAAGTGGCCGCTCAACGTACTCTGCGGAGAGGAATCGGTGAGATGTGGCGCGTCAGTACAAAACTAAGCGTTGATGATGCACAAGGAGGCTAAATGAACTTAAAAGCGTGACAAAGTGGTCTCCGTACAGTAATCGCCTCTCTGGTGTATGTCGTTATAAGTAAGCGAGTGTACAGCCCCGCAATAAACAATGTTAAATAGTTTGACGAGAAACAAAAAGGAACTGACAAACGGACTTCCGTGCTATTTAGCGTTCGCACAGCTGGTCTGTATTATTTGCACTTCGTAACGTTACAAATGTCGAATATAACTTACAGAAAGTTTTAGGCTGCATAATTAATCAATCAGTCCAAGTGAACAACATAACTACCGTTACTTCCCCTAGTGGATCCATTGTGCTGCCTGTTAAATATAAGTTCAAGTTATATGTATATGCTCATATCCTCAAAAAAATAAGTTATATTCTCTGACAAACTGCTAATGTTTTGCCTTTTATCATAGTTATTTCGCTAACGATATGGGGAAGTTAACCATGATACCAGTTCATAACACACGTCTGTTAGCCGGCACAAAAACTTAACGGATTTCTAGACCTCCACGTTCCTCTTATCATCTAACGTGTCATACAGGTGAAGTCAAATCTCAGTGACTTACATTAACACCAGCTGGTGCTGATCGACCACTATCAGATGACAATAACATTAGGTCGTACGCAGCTATCCCAGGTATTACCATAGCAGATATGCTAGCTAGCTACCAGAATAGCATAGTTATAAAGCAGGTCCAACCAAAAAGCTAATTTTGCCAGTACATACAGCTGACACTCTGTCCAAGATACATTATTTTCCACTTGCTTACCGTCGTATGCGTGTTTCTCTGATTTGTGTTTTTTATGCTTCTTTCCCATAATTTATAATGTAAGCCAGCCTAGATGTCCAACTAGCCAGATCTGTAATGGGCCACTTTGCTCTTTGTTTTGTTGAGGCGTAGAGCAGCGTTTGACTTCAGAGCGCCTCTTTCGGTATCCATAAATTTTTATGCAGCGTCCCCTGGTGGTGGGAGGTAATTACTATTCTTCTTGTGAGATAACGCACATAATTTGTTGATCCTCCTCATGTTTTAGCGGAGGAACACGAGTTTCTTTGGTCATTTTCCAAGTCAGGTATTAATTACAGTTTAAATGGTTTCATCATATTACCAACGCATATTGTGTGTATGGTTAAAAGCTCTTCAACAGGTAACGAGAATTCGCTACGGATATAGACAAATAATCAAGAAACAAACAAATAAACAAACAAGTAAACAATAAATACAGCACTTACTGATTTTGCATTTGAAAGAAAGTATAATCCACACAGTTATTTCTACACTGTGATTCCACATTTGCATGCACTTGTATTTCTGAGCCATCAGGAGGCACCAGCACTGCATTTTTCTAAAGTTTTTGAAGAGATCTAAAGTTTAAACACAGTTGTATTTGGTTTGCTGTACGTCATACTGACCTCTCACCATTTACCTTATGTATAAAAGCTACAGTTAGACCTATTTCTGTTGAATGGTTGTGGATACATTTTTGTGTTAACGAAGACGAGACTTGCCATGTTGCACACAGTGCTGTTTACTGTGAGTTTACAGTTCAGGTTCTTAAAAGCATGTTACTAAGGAAAGTGGTCTCAGGGGTTTAGCTGAGGAAAACTATTTTGTACAAGCCTCAATTTGGCTTGCTGTGACTGACAGAAAGGAGACCTGTCAGATCTGCTAGAGTCAGCACAACCAATTGATGAAAAAGTGCTGAACGAAATTTCGTTAAAAACTGAGAGCAAAATACCAAAATTCACTAGGAGGCGACAGGGATGGGACCGGGAAAAAAAAAAAAAAAAAAAAAAGAAAGCTCAGTTAATTGAAATGACTGCCTATTTCAGCTGCCAGAGTAAAGGTTATGTTTCTGGGTTTCTTAGAATGTTCTCTTTTTTTTTCTGTTACTAAGCTCCGGGCTTACTAACACAACTGCCAGTCCTGAGAGCTTTTTCAAGTACCCTTCCATTATCCCTTTCTATGACATAAGCCCACTGGAACCGCTTCAAGGACCCACTAGCATTATTTCACTACACACAGACTTCCCTCAGGCTGTTCCCCGGGCAGCATGTGCTCTGTTTTACTCAGCACTACCTGAGTTCACACAGACCTTAGCCTCAATAGTCTTTCAGAGACCACTGTCGGTGGCTGTATTGAAGTAAGAGGCCCTCTGTTCATTGTTGAGCCCTTGTGTAAAAGAAAGTTAACAGTGGCCAGGTTGGAACTTCTGCAAGGTCCAACCCCCCGACTAATGCACTTCAAGTGCCTTTGTCCGATGAGCTGACCGTGGGCCACTGTTCACTGTGTTACTAGTGACAGGGCTCAGTTGTAACGCTTGTCTCCTTGTCCAAGACAAATGAAGTAAACATCCAGATAATCAGTTATACAACAAAATATCAGAAATTACCCACTGTACTATACATCACAAAATTACACAATTAAGCTGACCAGTGTGTTCTCCAGATATGCAGGAAATTCATTATTATTGTCATTATCCAAAGTTCTTTATTTGTCCTCAGTGCCGATGCTCCAGCACTACAGAGAGTGTGTTTACAGTCAAGGCTGTAAGTTCGAAGAAGCAGTGTCAAGGAAATGTGGCCTGTCAGACTCTCTCATATCTATGCTGTTTTGGGGCAAAGAGAAAGACACAGACAGACAGACTGACAGACAGAGAATTTTTTACTCCATGATAAATCTTGAAGGATGTTCATGCAACCACCAAAAATTGTTGTTAGGCCAAAACTGGCACAACATACAGAGGACTTGTGATGAAATTTCAATAAAATTTCAAAGGATTATGTAGGTCATGGATCAACAATTTGACAAAGTGACTGACTGTTCTTCGACATATTAAGAAAATGCCTTGCAGTCTATAATGCAGCTGCACTGGCTACTGTCAACCGGTCATGCACCAGTTTAGACAGTGAGGTTAAACTACCCAGTTATTAATTAATTTGGACAGGTTATCTCATGGCTGGACAAGTAAAAAATCTGCTCTGCTTTTCCAAAAGACAAGTGTCAAAGAAGTAAAATGTTATGGCCGACTAATCGTCAGTCGTCAACGTGTTAGCTGGACAGTGAGTTTACAGCTGATACAACCATGTCCGTTTACACCTCCTAACCCAGGCCAAACCTGCTTGAAATCACTCACTGACTTTTACTCTGTCTGAACGAAAGTCCTTTACGCTCGTGTGACGAATCGATTTCTCGTTATTGGTCACCAAATGTTGTGCTGCTGGCTGCAGTGCCCAGATTGGCTAACTAACGGCTGTCCACATGGAGGGATAAGGCTGATTTAGGCTTATTAGGACATGGTGCTGATTTCTGCTTTTATTCTCATCAGAGTTTCTATGCTGTGTTTAAATCTGCCCACATTGTGCAGGCCGACGGATGACAGATGTTTTATTCATGGAGGGAAAGATAGTGTGCATTCTTTGAAGCACATTCCAGGTTTTATGAAGAGGCGGGAGACGTGGGGCCAGGGATCCAGTGTTCATATTCCAAATTTTTCGGAACAAAAAAATACACAGAATCTGCAGTTCCATCCATACCTTCTCTCGGATGGAGGAACGGCTCCGGATCGAATGAAAGACCTTGCTGAATGTGAAATTGTTCATCAGCTGTAAGAGGTCCTAAGCAAACTGCGATGATTACTTTGAGCTCAACGCAAAATCACTCTTAAGCAATGGCCAGGTTTTTTATTGCAAATCTGTGAAAGGGAAAGGGCACCGGAATTTTCTTGGTCGGTAATCAATACTCACTTTTTCTTTTTTTGAGAAACTACAAAACTAGAAGAACCTTCATCATATTTTTGTCGGTGACGCTTTAGTCCATAGGCGGCTAATCCAGGGTTGGTTCTCTTGTTCGTTTTCCGCACTTCTGAATATTTTAGAGAGGTTGAAGTTTATGTAACTGTCCTTTATATTAAATAAACAGAGTGAAATGTTCAGAGTAACTCTCATTTTTCTCCTTTCCGAAATTCTCGTCCAAAGACCTAGGCAGTGTTTTCTGAGCTTGATCTATGTAGTGTTAGCATTAGAGTTTGAAAATTATGATTTACAGTGCAATGACAGACGACGCCTGTACTCTTTCTCCGTAGTCTGTCTGTAACAGTCTATGGCTGGTACGCCAGTCTCCACCCTAAGCCTGTGTGGAGACACTCTCTTTCATCAGGTAAACCTGCAACTCACTATCTTAGTAGACATATGGTTCAAGAGGTCAAGGTGTACAGTGTAAGCCTAGCCTTCAAAAAAAAAAAAGTTAGATAGTACCAGCCTTGAAGGCTCTCCACTCATTTTCATTCTAGCAACAAGCTTTTAGCCTGTGTGCCTTTGCTAGACGAGTCGGATAGTCACGGTCAATAGATATTTATCCAGTCATAGCCTGATGTTGTTCTGTGGTGTCGTACCTATTCGAGGCCTGAACCGTGTGCATTTTAAGAGCTAAAGGCAGGTGCGTGAGTGTGTGTGTGTCCCCCAGTATATGTTAGCCTGCCTGCCTATAGCTGTGTTCTGCGTCCTGGAAAGTCTACACAAAGCCCATCTGTTTCATTTCATCTATGTCCTGACACATGCTTTAGAAGTCCATGACTGTCTTGGGATTAAAAGGAGCTCAGTTACACCAAACAGGGCTAACAAATGGCAGATGTTGTGAAATTCATTATCCCCTGTCACAGCAGAAGGGTGGAGGGGACCCACAAAAAAACTCTCCTTTCCAGATGAAAGACCCATTCAAGCGGAACCATGGGAAACCACTTCCTTCTCTTTGGCCTTTAGAGGATCTGGAATTTTCAGTCTCAGTAGATCCAGAGCACAACACAAACAAGCAAGGCCCCAAAGGAAACGATTAGCGTTTTATCTGCGCCGCATATGGGACAGTCAACCAAACCACCATGAACGCCTTCCAAAAAAAAAAAAAACCCCAAAAAAAGAAAAAAAAATTCCTCTCAATTGTTTTGAAGGACAGTGAAACAATGTGAAATGTGAATGTTTCGAAATCCCTCCCCCCCAACTGTTTTGAAAGTTACACCACAACATGAATGTAGAGCTTCATGATATTATTAACAAATACATCATGGTTCGCCGCAAAAAAAAAGGTCAATGTTTTTTTATTTTAAACCAATGAATATTTACAGCAATTCAGCGCAGTTGAAAGATGAAATCTAATAGGAAAGGCCTTAATGTAATCCATGTTTGAACACCTGTGAAAACAGTATGACGGAAATGTTTTTGCCCCAAGTGAGGTGATTACCCACAGTCTCAAAGATGCAAACAGGCCTCAGCATCCTTGGTTTCCTACGCCAAAGAAGAGAAAGGGGAGGGGGAAAAAAAAAAGATAGAGAACTGAATTTGAAGAACAACATGAAGCAACTTGATGGATTGTCATATGCAGCTGCCTCAACCAATCATCACACCCCCAGCTCTCTGATCCAATTATTCTAATGTATATTTCATCTGACTTACTTATTGTTTTTGTAGTTTAGCGTTACCCTCTGTGTCTTATGTTTTAAGGTGCTTTAATGTATTATTCTGTTTTTAAAAGATCCATTACGATGATGTGGAGAGCTTTTTTTCGTAGACTGCTCTGATGTGTGACTCTGCAGGGGAAGTCTTGTTGGGGGATGTGTGTGTATCTGTGTGTGTGTGTATGTGTGTGTAAGTGAGTGTGTTCACACTGATAACTGTCGCTGGAGGCCTTTCTTCTCCATAAGCCTCAGAAGACAGTGGTCCTGCGGAGGGGGGAATTCACAGGAGACCCGGTGTTCAAAGCCAGCCGGCTCGGTGACGGTCCTCCACTGGAGTCTAAGCTGTTTGAAAAGTTCACATAAACTGTGATGCTACCATTGGGAAATGATCTTTACCCACACGCCACAGCAGCTTGGAGAGTTTATCATCCAGAAAAGAAAGGGATAGAAAAAGAGAAGCAGACAGAGAGATCAGTTAGAAGGATAGATGACCTGTGACCTAAGCAATGCTTCCTTGAAAGATTCTTTGCTGTTATCCAATCTTAAAACGAACCCTTTAAACTTAAACAGTCTTAATGTCACGCTGAAAAGGCACGGCATAACCTCTCACAGCATATTTCATACCATGAGACATTCACATCAGTTCGTTGTGATTGTACCTGGTTACCAAGGCTACAATTAAATCTGGAGTGGTCTCTGGTGAGATGTCAAGCACTAACCACACCCTAAAACAAACATCTACCAATCAGTGGAAAGCATTCTAAAGCTCAGGGTGATTTCAGTTCTCAGAGTCTAGCCAGGCAATTAAATCAGATGCAAATAAACCCAGAATGCCACGGCTGTTTAATTCTCTGAGGTGCAAGGAGAGGACGTATACAGTTAACATATGCTATCAGCCAGCCTGATTAAAATGCACCATCTCATTGTTGGAAAGAGAGCTCTACGACATTTGAAATAATTAATGAGAGGAGAAAGTCCTTGGCTTGAGCGGGCGTCTTGTGCTTCTTCTTCTTCTCCTTCTTCTTCTTCTTCTTCTTCTTCTTCTTCTTCTTCTTCTTCTTCTCCTTCTTCTTCTTCTTCTTCTTCTCCTTCTTCTTCTTCTTCTTCTTCTTCTTCTTCTTCTGCTTCTTCGTCTTCTGCTTCTTCTGTTTTTTAGACAAAATTTGCAGCATGTGGAGGGGTTATTGGAAGTTGAGATAGGAGGAGTGTTGGAGTGGGTGTGTGTGTCTGTGGGGGGGGGGGGTATGATGTAATGTAAAGGGTGAAACTCAGTTTAGTGTTTGAGGATGAGATTAGTCTGGGGTAAAGTGGGCTTTGTGGTGTTGGACTGTAGTACTGAACATGCTTCAGACAGAGGCTGTCGGTTCATTAACAAAGCTTTTCTACTGTCTTTACCATTCTGTATTGCAGTTCTTAACATGTTTACTTAACACAAGAGAACACTGAGTGAAAGCAACAGACATTTAGGGAAATAAAAATGTCTCGTTCAAATGTCTCATGTCAGTTGCTGTGATTTTGCTTCACCCACAGTATCTGTGCTTCCGTCGTGTAGCAGTTACCTTATTGACCTCACATGTCAGAAGACTTTGTTTTGAAATAAGGCAGATAACAAGATTTTAATGATAACTGACTGTTTTCCAATAGATACACTCGACTCAGAGGCAGAGACTAGAAAAGATGGGGGAGCCTCTCTATAAATCCAAACCATCTCTCCTGGTCCTTCATGTCATGTAGTTTTTGTCTTTCTTCTCACTCCCATACCTCAAGTATGACCAGTTTTCTTCTTAATCTTTTCATAAAACACCAAGGAAAGACATGCCTGGTTTCTCCGTGAAACTTTAGTTTTATGCAGTGTAATGGTGATCATGTTCAGTCCTGTACTATGTCCTTGGTTTTAAATTGAACAGGAAAAGATCAGCAGGTGACTGTTCCTGCTTAAATCTTTTTTTCTTTTTTCTTTTTTTTTGATGCTATTCGGTGTGTGAGTCCTGCATACTTATCACAGAGCAGAAGGGTAGCCCAACTTCTTTTTCTTCTCCCACTTCAAGACAAAAAGGTAGAGGAGAATAGTGTAGCGTAGGTTTAATGAGGTCATTTGTATGAGAGGTTTTTCAAACCTCCCCTTGCAATAGGCTGTCATCTGTGCTAAATATACGGAGGCTAAAACCTGGCTACTGAAGCGCAAGCCTTGTGCTAATGGAAGGGTGTGTAATGGCTCCTGACACAAACATGATCACTGTCCCCTCAGCTGTGATGCCAATGGCTGAAACAAGCGGTGACACAGACTACGCCAGGGAGATATATGATGGTGTTTCCACAAGGGAACAGGCGAGAACATGCCAACTACTTTGTGTATCTGGATGATCTGTTGTCATGCGTCAGCGTGTGGAGTGTGTGTTTTTAAGCAAGCATTTGTGTGAGTGTTTGTTTCTTCCCTGTGTTGTGAAAAGACAGAAAAAAAACTGTGGAATTCAATGCATTTTAAAACGGGTCATTTGAGGTTTTTTTGATACATAATTGGATCTGTTACCCCTCTGTCTATGGCAACACGTCGATGTGCACCCCTCTTCAGAACTCTCAGGTATATTACTCTCTTTCCAAACTATAGAGGAACACGCATGATTTTAGACAGAGCAGAACAGAGAAAAACACACAGCATAGAGTAATAATTACTGTACGGTCACTTCAGTCACTGTTTACAATTGAAAATCAACATGCTGAACTCTGGGAACGACCCAGACTCCTCATTGCAGAACCTGATGCTGTAAGACCGGTGCTGGCTTTTAAATATGTACAGAGCAGGCACCTGTCTAGGTGTGGAGATGATGGTGAAGGATGACCACAACCTCTCATTTCCTAACTGCTAAAAGGTAGCATTTCCACTGTGAACAATTGATTTTATTTTTAGTTTCCCTTTAGAGTTGAGCATGTCACTGGTATACCATTGCTCTCTTGCTCAGCATCGAGCCTCAGACTAACATACAGATATCACAATCAATCCAGCAATACGTTTTTGACTATGTCTGCATTCTGTACGACTGAACAATTATGAAGAGTAACTAAACATGCTATGACTTCTTTGTATTCCTCTCCACTTTCCTGCTCACTCAGTGACGTATTAGTTCATACATGATGGCAACTGTACACTGATGCCACCAGGACAATTTGCTGTAACACAAATACATAGTTACTGTGTAATTACATAGTTACTTGGGGGGAGCTTAGTAAGAGTGACTTATCAGTTTGTGTGTAATTTGGACCTGTTAATGTGACATTGATGGCGTGAAAGGTAACAGGTGTCACTTTACATTTCACACTAACCTCATCCATAACCTTGTCTATTGGCATTCCATTGTTCATTATTCTCCCTGCCACTGCCCCTGTCATTATTAATCTAATCCACTAATCCTACATGGGCAAACAGACATTTACAAATTTTAAAAGCAAAATATTAACGTTGAAAGACAGACAGAGAACATAAATATCAAACTGTCATTCACTGTACAACATGGACTTTCTAAATAAGATCACCTTTTATTGGGCTGTGACGTTGGGGGGGGGGGGGGGGGGGGGGGGGTTCATGTTGTACCACCAAATTTAATTCTTCAATGGAATTTCTTTAAAATATCAGGTTTGGTCCTCTTTATTTCTCAGTTATCATCACAGTGTTTGCTCTGTTGTTTAAGACACACAAAGCACAAAGTCAACATCTTATGCTCCAGACGAACGAGCAGAAACATTCCCCAACACTCATTATCAGGCACGGCACAGATCTGAACTGCGCGTCTGTTGGAATGAGGGCGAGAGCTTTTGGTTCCACCTCTACGTAGTAGCTTCGTCCCTGCTGCTAGCAGATGAGTCCCCTGTCCTCGATGTGTCTTTACTGCAATCAAACTTAGCCTTGCTGTCAGAAAAAAAAAAAAAAAAGCACAGACAAGTGAATTTGATTTTCTCTGGCATTAGCAGGATAAGGAGGGTGGAGGAGAATGCCATGGGAGGGAAGTTATGATAATTGTCTGGGGTATCAGACGGATGCCCGCAGGTACGAGTAATTACATAGAGCCTATTATTTTTCCCTTTGGCACTGCGTGCTAGCTTACATTAACAGACCAATCTCCCTTTCTGCCATTGCCTACTGAGATGGCATAGGTGTGGCGTATTTTTGTGTTTGGGACTTCCAAATGAACGTGTGGAACATGAAAGACAGAAGAGGTGCGGTTCAGCGTAGGGCGTCGCGGTCCTCGTTCCGTTCCGTCTGTGGCGTAAATCTGGCAGATGGCAGGGTTGTGCACGGCCCGGCGTCGAAGAGAGAGCAACAGCTTCAAAGCGCCTCTGTAATCTGTTGGAACATCACAGGCTTGGGGAAAGTGACTGCCTCACAGACGCCCGCCCCGCTAAGAGCGAGAGAGAGACGCTAATGAAAGGCAGATAAAGGCATCGCAGGCTCAGCTAGCGCTGTTCAGATAAAAAAAAAAAAAAAAAAGAAAGGAAGAAAAAAGAAGGAACATCAGTAAGGTTATTCTTTTTTGTCTCCTTTATTCATGTCTGGTTCTATGTTCTTTTAAGAAGCTGTAGCAAGATAAATTGTCCATCCAGTTTTTTCGTGTTCAGAGTTATCTTTAAAGCTTTACACCTCTAAAAAGGTGATTTACTCAGAATGGACAGTGGTTGGCATCTAATAACTCAGAGTATATTAAGGTTTTTTTTCTTCTTTTTTTGTTTGGAAAAGCCATTGAGCTAAGTGGATTCATAGCTCTTTTAACCCAGCACACAGGTCTGAATCACTTCAGCCATCAAATACATGGGTAATTAGTGGAACTCTGTGTCTTCGCGACATTCCCGGTGCATTAATGTTGCACTTGTTTCAAATAACACACCCTATTCTGACTAATCTCACTAACCCAAGATACAATTGCTCTAGCCCCTTAAACTACCTCTTACAAACAGGCCCATTCGTTCATAATGTGTTTATGCATATGTATGGAGAGGATATTTGAGGACGTAGCAAAATCTAAAAGCTAAACATTCCATCTGTCTTGTTTGAAGTAAAGTATTCTGGATGAAAGTGGAGGTCATTGTAAAGACCTGACTCATCAGATCATCAGCACACTGGCTAACCTCTGATGCATCATATACCCAGTCATAAACACACCCCCTTCTCACCCTTAATGTCTTACAACAGTCCGCACAGAGCATTTCTGTCTCCACTAAAGGCATTGGAGCAGGAGAATTAGAGTGAAATGCTGGGCTCTGCTGGCATATTAGTGTTGCAAGTGTAGATCAGTCACAGTCTACAGGCCCCCTCTCCACTGGAGTCAAGGGACTTGTTAGCTGCCAGCTGGATGGCCACGTTTCACCGCTCTAGAACAGCACTGCAGATTTCCCAGCTACTCTCTGACAAGTAACTGGACTTTATAAACCTGTCAAAGCTCCTAATGGTCACCGCTTTCATGGATCTGGGTTATAAGCGTTACCAACCATGTGCTTTCAATTCCCTTTAATGATTGAATGGGGAGCTGTGTAGTGGTTTAGTGGACATAGGCCTTGAGACACATCTAACTATGAGGGATGAATCGGACATGGGGGATCCTAATGGCTTGTCAATGCAACCCATCCATCCACGTCAAACTTCAGCAGTCGTTATGGTTCGTCAAATATTAGTGTCCTCCTTGTTAGTCTCAAGCTTTTTCAACTGGGTCCACTTTTGCTATAATTTGAATTTTGACCCGAATTACATGAAACACTTTCCACTTCACTGTCTACCTTAATAGCCATGACTTCCTTTAGTACCAAAATCCAGTTGTCCTTGCTCATTCAAGTGATTATGATGTAACAAATAACATATATCAAATAAAGTGGTTTTGATTATAGAGTCAAGTCTTTTTTTCTATTTGGTCGGTGTAGTTTTCAAGTGAGACATGTATTGTATGGGTATTGGTAACCTAAGCAGACAGCGACGGAGACAATCTTTTGCCCAAATGAGCCAGTTATTCCATCTTCATGTCTTGCCATCACCATCTTAAAAGAAATGAACCGAAATTTCAAGTGTAAACGATCCAATTCCGATTCTCCTCATGTCTCAGTCTTTTCCTTTTATAATGATCTGTTTACATGTTCCTTTGTTTATTCAGATATTTGAATGCACAGTGGTATAAACAGGCTAACTGTTTGACATTGAACAACTTCCTTTTTGGCAGGGTAGTGTCTGTCTCTGGTTTTTCTAAATGAGGGCTATTTTTGATGCTCTGTTCTTGACGAAGACAAGACCCTAAAATCTTAGAGTGTCAGTCACTGTTTCACTTTTAGCTACAACAGACAAGGCTGCTCCCTTCATCTGTGCAGATTTAAGAACCATTCACAAGTAGTGTAATTAGTCGGAGTTTAATTAAAGAGTCATTTGAAATGGGTAGACTGAGAGGCAAATTAAAGAGGCTTATAAAAGAGAAATGAAATGCTTAACGAGCTCAGAATCGGTCTTCAAGGACACCATTTAAATGCCCAAGTTTTACAGTTGGCATATTTACTGTTCTGTGGTCTCTGTATTACTAAAGTTTTTTATGATGAAAATGTTGAAAACACAAAACATCAAATAATTTTACAGTTTGTAATTTTACACTTATTTTTTTTTCCTTTTGAGAAAGCACTGAAACTAAAAATTGACCGGAAATTTAATATTGATGATTAAGTTTAAATGTTCTTTAGAAAAAAAGAAAAAAAAAAAACATTGAATTTTTGCTTAAGCTTATGTCTTTTTTAAACTTTTGATTTGACCTTTTTTTAAAACTGTTTACGTACATAGCATAACACATCTAGTTGCATGTTGGTAGTCTCTCTCCACATACGATGCATCTTAAGGCCACAGACTTAATAATGAGCTTTGGGAGCAAAGAGACTGTTTACTCTTCAAACTCACTCCCACATATACAGACTTCTCATATGATAATTGTGTAATTGCATAGTACTAATTATACATGATAATTGAAGGTCAGAGCTGAATTTACATTAAAAAAAAAAAAAAACTGCCCAGAAACTACAGCTCCCATGAGGCCAGCATAGTTTTTCTGATTCATCTTTGGCGTAGTATCACGTCTTTGAGTGACTCTTGCAAGGCAGGTTCAGTAAAACGTATGATCACCTATTCCTGCCCTCCCCCCCCACCCACCCCCCCCTTGTGAGAGGAACGGAGGATGCGCCCTGGCGTATTTTTGGAGTAGGCACGTGGAAAGCTGATGGGTCCAGATCAAAGTGGCCACGCCTTTGCCTCTCGGGCTTTGAGCGAATCCAGACTGTTCCAGTGCATCTGCATCCTGTCCAATAAAGTTCTCCTGTCATCAGCGTCTTTATGGGGCACCACTGCCTTCACCGGAGCCACAGACTCACGTCCACTTTTAAGCACAGTGTCCCTGCTGTGCTAGGGTCTTTAGCAGGTCTGAAGTGGAATAACTGGTCATCCTTAATACCATAGGGCTCTATTCTTGTAGAACTATTTGTGTGAATGCAGAGGGTGTGTTAGGCTGACTTAGGTCAGGGAGAATAGTAACTAATCAGCGAGTGTGACCGACAAAAGCTGAACAAAAAGAACACTCTCTAACTGAGGTATCTGATTTATCACAACTTGACAAAACTAAAACTGAAGTAGGACACAGAAGAAAAAACAAACAAACAAACAAACAAACTGAACAAACGAACCAAAACGTCTGTTGTATGCTTTGATACATTCATCGGACAATCATTTTTACTACGTTCATGCTGGTAATTTAATGCTTATATATATATTTAATGTCTCAAGGCAACAGATATATATTGTAAGATTTTTAAATGTACAATTTTGTGCTCACATTCATATTCACATTATATTCACGTTTGTTTCATTTTGGTGGCCAGGGTCCTTTCTGTGTGGAGTTTGCGTGTTCTCCACGTGTCTGCGTGGGTCTCCTCCGGGAGCTCCGGTTTCATCCCACAGTCTAAAGCCATGCAGGCTAGGCAAATTGGAGACATTAAACTGCCCCTACGTATGAATGTGTGTGTTTGTCTGTGTGTCTGCCCTGCGATGGCCTGGTGACCTGTCCAGGGTGTTTCCCCACCTTTCGCCCAATGTATGCTGGGATAGGCTCCAGCACCCTC